>NW_024386942.1:111708-183163 GCF_900408965.1 Simochromis diagramma
CTATCGGAACTTCTGGGCTCTTCCGTTCTGACAATCTCTCTGCGCATTGGAACCCTCATCGTTTTTCTCTTTTGTGTAACCTCTCGGGCACGCCTCTGGTTGATTTTTCTCGGGTCGGCCCACTCATGTCCCTCCATTACCGGGGCGGACGGGGTGGATGGGCGGCTTCCCCAAACAAGACACATGTGCGGCTTGGCACTGGGCCTGTACGTACCACAAGTGCACGGACGGGACGCTGCGGCTGTGAGTGGTTCGGCGCGCACGACGAATGGGATGCGGCGGGTCTGGGGGGGGGGGGGGGAAGAGGACAAGAGCGGCGAGGTTCATCGCGAGAGTGTAAGGTGGCTAGCGAGAAAAGGGCTATCGCGATACAATGGAGCGGTCCATCGCCCCGCGCGACTGGGCCAACGAGTGGAGACAGGAGCGGTGTTGAGCAGGGTCAAGGTCGCGGACGAAGCACGCCGACAAAGCGCCATGGATAATGGGAGGAATGGGGAACGCCAAGGAAGGATATCAACACGGTAAACGCACCGCGTCTGCACCGGTAGGGCGGTACACCCGGCGCACCCAGCCACATCGTCTCGACACTTTCCCCACAGACCCTCCTCGTCCACCACGATGGGACCCACGACTCAGGACAGCACTGCAAACCACTCGCGGGGGGGGAGGACGAACGGAACGGGTGAGGCAGGGGAAAAGGGGAAGGGGTCGCACATGTGGGCACAGCAAACGACCAGGGTAGGGCAGGGACGCACCCTAAAGGTTTCCCGTCCCCCTCCTCTCTCGCCTCTCCCCTCCTATCCCCTCTCCCCCCCCCCCCTAACCCCGTCCGCGTCCCCTCCCTCAGTCCTCCCCCCCCCCCCTCGGTTCGAGACATCTACACGATGCACATCTACACTAACACTCACTCCACCTTCCGTTACCTTCCACAGAACACACACCACACTCCCATTCCATTTCTGCCTTCTTCTCACCCACATCCTTCCTTTCCCTACATCTTTCTCCACTCCACACAGAGAGACACACACACCACCACACCATCACACACATCAACACACACACACACGAGACACACCCACCACACACCACACACACATAGACAACACAACACACACCACAATATACACACATATACACACAAATAACCACACACACACACATATAAACACACATAGACACACACACAACCTACAGACACACCCACACACACAATATACACCACACACACACCCTACACACACACATACATAACACACACCCACACACACACATAACACCACAACACACACACTATATACACACACCCACCACCCCCACACCACACACACATATATACACACAACACACATCACACACACCACACTATATACACACACACACACACCATTATACCCCACACACTATATCTCAATTATTAAATATATCACAGTTGAAACAAGACCTTTTTTTTCCCTCAATTTCAAATGAGATATTTCCATAAGAAAGAAATACTTAGATGCATTTACTTTCATGAGGCATGACAAATTGCATTTATCATTTCTTTTTAATGTTATAATCAAGATAAAACACCATTATACGGAGATGCCATTACAGTAATACATTTTGTTTGATAAAACACCATTTGACTTTTAGGCTCCTTTAACCCTTGAGCATCCCTTAAAATTTATACCCATCCTTTGCCCTTCGTACCCAAACGGGTCCCCTGACAAAAGGTGATATAGCAATATCATATATGAATTATCATTTTTTTCACATCAGATCTTTTAAACAACTTCAGACCTAACCACAGATATAAAGTTTTTCAATATTTTTTAGGTTTCTATAGCTTTGTCATAAAAACCCCTGTTTTGGGGGGGGTGAAAAACCCATAATATGCAATATTTTCAAAAAAAAATGAGTTGCAAATGGAAATATTTGGCATGAGGTTATTGCATCCTTGAATAGGCAAATAATTCATAACAACATTGATTTGGATGCATTATTATTTTTGGAACAATAACACTTTATTGCAAAAAAAACAAACTGAACTGACCTGAACAAACTCAACAACAAACTAAACAAAGATGTAATTTTTTTATATGATGAATAAACCACAAGATGCATAGATTTTGCAGACAGGACGTATCTTATATATATCTAACATTTGCAGCAGTTACGATAATAACCCGCTGTTTGCACGATGAGCACTGCTTCCAAGTCTCCCCTAAATTGACCGTGCGCGTCGTGCTGTGCGTGCGCGCGTCAGTGCATTTCATGGCGTCTGTGCAGAAATGGCTGGTAAGACCAGGCTGCAAACTATTCTCACAGACTTCAAATGTGCACTTGAATCCAAGAAGATGGAGAAGGATCTCTCTCTCCCTCTCTCTCTCCCTCCAGCTCTGTGGACAATGGCCACTAGAGAGAGTAAACGAACTGCCCTCCCACCGTACTGCTCAGACACCACAGGTGGGCTGTTTTTGCACCCCTCCCCCCTCTGCTCAATCAAACAGTGGCTGCTTTTGCACCCCTCCCCCTCCACAAGGCTCATGTGCAGAGTGAAGCAAAAAAAAAAACATTTAGAGAGATTTAGAGAAAGGGAAAAAAAAAACCGGAGCAGGCTGCCGTTGTTTACTTCAAGAAGGCGGCTCTATGGGCCGTTTTGTTTGCAACCGACACACACACACACACACACCAACAGAGTAGTAGTGATTATATATATATATATATATATATATATATATATATATTATATATATAGATCCAAGCTGGCGGCGCGTGAACAACGCTGAGGCTCAGTGTCTCTCCAGAATCGCTATTTAGCGGTTTTTTATCTACTTTAACCGGATATTCGTCCAGAATTGCTGTGCGTTGCTGCTGATACAGCAGACAAGAGCTTCGGACATCTGGACTCACAACTCCAACAGTTTTATCGCCGATCTCCGACTCATCCCCAGAGATCTCCAGAACACCGGAGGCTGCCCACTCTCCCCGGCCGGGCGGAAGTGCACGCAACGGCGCCGAGATCGAAACAAGGGCGAGGTGGCGCGGAGGGCACGGGCTAAGCTACAAAGGCTAACACCACACCGCTGCCTTTACCCAGTATTTTTCTCGTCCAATGTCCGTTTCTCTGGCAAACAACAATGGATGAGATACGGCTCTCCATCACTAACAACAGACGGATATGGACTCAAATGTCATGTTTTTACAACCGAAACATCGGCTGAACACAGCTGCCCGGACAATGCTATCGAGTTAGCAGGACGCCACACACACGAGCCGACAGGCTAGCGATGAATCCTGCGACCAGAGGTGGAGGTTGTGCATTTATTAACAATGCTTGGTGCATAACTCCACTACTACTGAGAGTCACGTCTCACCTAATGCGGAGTTTTTAATGGTCAAATGCAGACCTATATCTCCCCCAGAGAACCCACTTCTATCATAACTCACTGCCGTGTATACCCCCCCGGACGCTAATGCTAGGTTGGCCATGAAAGAACTTTCTGCAGCCATTAACAAACCACCAAATAAACACCCCGAGGCTGCTTTTATTGTTGCTGGCGATTTCAACCACACCAACTTAAAGACAGTCCTGCCCCAGATTCCACCAACATGTCTCCTGCCACACCAGAGGACAGACTTAGACCAGTGTATTCAACCTGGCTGGAGCCTACAAGCCACACCCCTCCCCCACATTGGACAATCGGACCATCTCTCCCTTTCCTCACACCTCGGTATTCACCACTCATCCAACGTGTGAAACCTGCTGTGAGGACAATTAAAGTGGCGGGCCAAGTGGGACAGACGCTCAGTGCTCCAGGACAGATTTAAAAACACAGACTGGAATAGTTACACCACACAGACTGGACCATACGCCTCATCGGTACTGGATCATCTCCGAAACCACAGACAGTGTCACCACCCAGAAACGGATCACCATGTACCCCAACCAGAAGCCTTGTGGATGAACCGGGAATGTCGTCTCCTCCTGAAGGCCCGCAACACTGCCTTTAGGTCAGGAGATGCACACGCCTACAGTACAGCCAGGGCTAATCTAAAGAAGGGCATCAAAAAAGCCAAACACCATTACAAAAGAAGGTAGAAGAACACTCTCCAACTCCAACCCCCGACGCTGTGGCAAGGACTCCGACCATCACAGACTACAGGACCCACCAAACCCTCCCCGCATCTCTGATGTCCTCCTCCTCAACGAGCTCAACAACTTTTATGCTCGTTTTGAGCTGAGGGAACCCACAACCACAAGAGAAAAGCAGAACGTGACACCAGACCACCAACCTCTGACTCTCTCCCCCACCGCTGTAGGACTTGCTGAGAGGATCAATGGTCCACAAGGCTGCAGGCCTGATGGCATCCCCTGGGCGTGTGGCTCAGAGTGTGTTCTGGGGAGTTGCAGGAGTGCTCACAGACATATTCATCTGTCCTTGGCCCATGCTGTGACGGTGCTGCTTCAAATCCACCTCCATCGTCCCGATACCCAAAACTCCAACCCATCTTGCCTCAATGATTTACCGCCCAGTAGCCCTCACCCCCATCATCACTAAGTGCTTAGAGCGACGGTCTCCTGAGCACACTTCAACTCCTGTATCTCCCCCCCACCCTGGAACCCCCACCAATTCGCATACCGCCAAGACAGGAGCACAGAGGAGGCAGTCTCCATCGCATGCCGCTTCTGTCCTCGTCACACCCCGGACAAGCCAACAACCTACGCCAGAATGCTGTTATCGACTTCAGTCAGCATTCAATACAATCCACCCTCACAACTCGATCAGGAAACGACAGACCGTGCATCAGTTCCCTCATCTGCAAATGGTTACTGACTTCCTGACCCAACCGCCCCCAAATGTCGGCTGGATAACCACTGGCTCATCTCACCATGCACAATGAACACACGGTGTACCACAAGGCTGTGTGATGAGCCCTTTCCTCTACCCATCTCTTCACCCACGACTGCAGACCTGCTGATGGTTCCCAACCATCATTAATTGTGCAGATGACACCACGGTGATTGGCCTCATCAGTGACAACGATGAGGCCGCCTCAGGGAGGAGGTGGATCGTGGGCTGAGTGGTGCGGACAGAAACAACCCCGCGCTTTAACACCCAGAAGGACCAAGGAAGCTCATACGTGGACGACAGGAGGAATGCTGACCCACATCCACCATCCACATTAGGGGACGGCTGGGGAGCGTGTGAGCAGCTTCAAGTTCCTGGGGAGTCCCATGCTCCGAGGATCTCACCTGGACGAACTGCTCAAGCTGGTCAAAAGGCTCACCAGCGCCTCGTCTTCTTGAGGACTCTGAGGAAGGAACCACTGTCCTCAGACATCCTGGTGAACTTCTAATCGCTGCACCCATCGAGAGCATCCTGACCAACTGTATAACAGTCTGGTAGCGGGAACTGCTCTGCTCGGACCGGAAGGCGTTGCAGAGGTGCATGGAAAACTGCCCAGCGCATCGACGGAGCAACAATCCCTGCATAAAAGACATTACAGGAAGCGGTGTCTGAAAAGGGCTGGGAAAATCATCAAAGACCCCAGTCACCCCACATGGACTCTTCACCATCCTGCCCCTGGGGAGGCGCTACAGGAGACCTCCGGACTAAGACCACCAGGTACCGTCGGAACAGCTTCTCCCCACACTGTTCAGACTCCTGAACTCTGCCTACTGACATCTGACCCCCGTTAAACTCATGGATTCGAACATCACACCCCACAGAGACAACGTACCCTCAATTACACACAAAATAACATAGGACCTGAACCACCCTCACAAACCACGAGCACTTTATACCGGCCTTCTGAGAAACTATCTACCCCTCACTTATCTCTAACTGCAACTACTGTATAGCTCTGAGTAATATTAATCATTCTGTACATTAGCTCAATCTTTACATCCTACATACTGTTTACAACTTGCCTAGTTCCCCATTTCTTATAGCTTATATCTCCAATAGATTCTGTACAAAGTTATTTATTTCCTATTCTGTATAGTTTTTTTCATATTTAATCATGTTTCATATCCTGTACCCATAAGCTTGTTACTCACTACCGCCCTGTACATACTTAGCGTTATATGATATCACAAATACTTCTACCGTGTAATTATAACATACCCGTAATAGACCCTTTTTCCTGTAATATACCACATATCTATATTATGCGCCATACTATATTGTAATATATCTATATCATAAAGCAATTCTGGAGGAGATGCAAACGGCATTGCGTGGCCCTGGACCGTGCATGTGCAATGACAATAAAGTGGAATTCTATTCCGATGAGTTTAATTATATATATATATATATATATCTATATATTTTTACATATATATATTCCTCATCTATGATACTATATAGATACTACTATATATATTAGCGGGGACAACGATATCGTATAGACATTGAACCTTCGAAAGGGCTCTTTAGGTTAGGACGCATATCGTATTGATAACAAATACAACATTTGTAATTATTTTATCAACTTTCCTTCTGACGCATGCGTTCTGTGTTCGCGCGTTCAGTGATCTGTGTTCGACTACTCGCCTAGGATGCACTTGGTTCGACGCCGATCCACTGACGCACGCGCTCAAACAGTAACAGCATAGTCCAGAAGGAAGAGCAAATGGCAAGCTAGGCGAGATCAGAAGTTTAAGATCTACTTGAAACATTCAGACTGGCGTTGGAATTATTTGGCTTTCATGTGACGTACTGACCTGAAGGTAAGCGGAGTCATGTGACTAAAGTAAAACTCGTTCGGCATGTGCCATGCCAGCTCAATTACATTGGTGGTGTTTTAACTATTGTGTTATAGCACCATGTGAAGGTATTTCGGCTATTTCAAGTCTGACAAAAAACAGAGTAGCGTGCACTGTAAATTGTGCCGAAAGCAAGTCTGGAAATACAATAAACTGGTGCATGCGCTACGTCCACACGTACCCGGGTATTTTTGTAAAAGCAGATTTTTCTATGCGTTTGTGTCACGGCTCGGGGCAGCGGCCGTGTGAAGAGTGGAAAGGAGGACTCAAACGCAGCACTTCCTTAGATGTGACGGTGATTTATTGACAATACTGAACATAAAGTGGAGATGGCAAACAGAACTAAGGACGAACTAAACTGGGAGAAACTACACAAAGGAGTGGCAAACCTGAACATGAAGGGAGAACAGCAGGGAGAGCACGCAGGGGATTCACCGGGTATGAACACAGACGACGCGACGAGGAACAGAGGTAAACACACACCATAAGTACACAGAGAGACACTGGGAAATCACACACAGGTGGGAGACACAGCTGGACCCGATTAACCTGACGAGACAGGGGAACACCAGGGACCAATAGAGGGAGCACAAACCCAGAACCCAGTATCTAAAATCCCAAAACACAAACCATCCCAAAACAGCCCATGAATAATAAAGAGAATAATAACAATAAAGAACACAAACACAAAGTCACTGAGTCATGGTCGCAGGACCATGACAGTTTGCACCTTTCGTCCACACGTAAACGGCGTTTTTGGTCACTGAAAACGAAGATTTTTAAAAACTCCGTTTTTGTATTTACGTGTGGACTAGAAAAACGAAGAAAACGCAGCGTCAAAGGTGTGCGCATTTTTTGACGTCACACTGTGCGCCACGTTATTGTTTTGGTGAAATGAATTTCTACAATATTGTTACTGTTAATTCTACTCTCTGCAGTGTTTAAATGCTTACATATACACACAGTTACTGTCCCTCCACAGTAGGGCTGGGACAACGCGTCGACGTAATCGATTACGTCGACGCAAAAAATACGTCGACGTAAAAAAATCTGCGTCGATGCGTCGTCACTTTCAAAAAAAGACATGGCGGCAGCGAGTAGCGGAATCATGAGTGAGGCAGTTGCAGTCAACTTAAATCACTCCACCCGAACACGCAGTTCTACAGTATGGGATATTTTAACAGAAAAGGAAGTGATTCAGTCGTTTGCCGGCTTTGTGAGGTGGAAATGGCCTATCATAAAAGCACGACGGCTATGCACCAGCACCTCAAACGACGGCATCCAGGAACAGCTTCTGCAAAGGACAAACCACCGTAAGTTTTCAACTTTTTTACTAACGCTAGTTTTTACCTGTTAATTCATCCAGACCCCCCCCCCCACGTAGACGTACACTCACTCATAGACACAGATAAACACCCAACCTCCGTAATGCAAAACTCATTTAAGCTGCCTGAGCAGTAACATATAGCAGCTGCTGTTGTTATTGTTTTTTTGGTTTGTGGCCCATGCTGGCAAAATGAGTCGGAATGCACGCAGGCTGATTATCAGAATCAGCGAAAGACAAAAATGTGAGACAGCGAATTGGCCGCAGGAGA
This sequence comes from Simochromis diagramma, assembly GCF_900408965.1. Lineage (NCBI taxonomy): Eukaryota > Metazoa > Chordata > Actinopteri > Cichliformes > Cichlidae > Simochromis > Simochromis diagramma. Next base: position 120,055 of record NW_024386942.1, read on the forward strand.
AATGTTAACAAGGGTAATGCACCACCTGCTAAACGTAGCCGTCGTGGACACTGTTACAACATTGTTAAAGTGCTTGCAAAAGCAAAATGACAATGAACTCTTGATTTGTCAAATTTAATGTGTTTCATCCTATTTGAACGCTGTTTTTATACATTATGCTTCTCCAGCTTGATCTTATAGGTCAAAGTTATGCCATCTAATGACTAGAAAGCAGTGCACCAGTAAAAGTGCCATCAGCTATGGCTGTTTAAACGTTATCTTTTCCAGCCATCATGATTACTGCATATCATAAGTTCAACATTGGGGATTATTATTAACCTCTTACTGTTATGCTATGAAAGCACATGGCATAACAGTGTGTGTGTATCTATCTATCTATCTCAACCAGATCCTTATCAAATTATTTTGATATTATGCTTTCCATATAATTATTTAGTAATTATTCGAATTCATCTGTGTGCTGTGTGTGATTTATGATTTCAGGAATAAACAGAAAAGTCTGGAGGACTACTGTCAGAGAAGAAGTACACCATGCACCCCCCAGGAGGTGGCTGTACTTACTGAGAGCGTCTTAGCTATGATTTTAAAAGACAAGAGACCACTTGCTGTGGGTGAGGGATTCAAAGAAATGCTGACCACTTTCCAACCAGGTTACACTCTGCCGTCTAGGCATCATTTTACAAGCATGATGGAGAGAAAGTATGAAACTTCAGTGGAGAAACTAAGGAATGAACTAAAAAAAGCCACATCCAAAATCTCTCTTACCACTGACGCTTGGACAAGTCTGGTCACAGAGTCCTACTTAGGGGTAACTTGTCATTTCATTATTTGTTCAAAGACGCCATTGCTGCTGTTTGTATATTATAAATTTTTTGCTATGATTTCCTTTGTTATATTTGTTTTGCAAAACATTTAATTTTTTGTTAAAAACAGAAGATTGTAGTACAATGTTATTGTGGATTTTGTTTTGTGAATGAAGAGCACTTTTTGGCAGAAAGCAAAGTGAATGTTACATTTTGTTTGTTTAAAGACACCATTGTTGCTATTTATTTGAAATGTTTTGTTAACTTTTCCTTAATTTTATATATGTTTGCACATTTCATTTCTTGTTAAATGCTATCTCTATTGTATTGATTGTACGACCTCTACAACTTTATTTTGCAATTTTTTTTTATTAAAAGGTCTTCAAATGAATAAATTTGTTTTTCATTTATATACATAAATTAATAAATGTGAAATTGCTATACAAGTCAAATAATGGGGAAAAAAATCGTTAATCGAATCGAAATCGAATCGGATTGAAAAATGAATCGTTAGATTAATCGATGCATCGAAAAATTAATCGCTAGATTCATCGATTAGGAAAATAATCGTTTTGCCCAGCCCTACTCCACACATAGACTTGGTTCTGCTTCTATGCCCCAGCTTTGTTTACTTTTTCCCACCGAGGCTTCTAGACTTCTGATTGGCCAACATTTCTGCACGGTTAGGAATCTAGCTCCACCTGCTGCTTTGGCATGTTCATAGCAGCGTTTTCCTTCATTTCTGCCTTTATGTGTGGATGGGATTATTTTTTAAAACGAAAACGGAAAATCTCCGTTTTCAAAAATACCCGTGGACGTAGCCTCAGTCTCTGACTGGAAGCGCTAATTCGTCATTCGGCTTTTGTCAGACTAAAGTAACTGTTAAAACTGTTTGAAAAGCTCAGCTATACAACAAGGAGAGATTGAGAATTTCCTTTTAGTTCTCAGTTTATTTGATATTGACAAAAGTCAGTCAGTTTTGTCTGTTCTTCTGTAAAACAAACTAAGATTTATTTTTAGAATTAATATTTTGTTTCTAAGTGGAATTGACAATTTAGTAGTCTGTTTCGTTTGTTCTATTTTGAAACTTAAACGCTTTAGCGGCTGCCTTTTGTGTAGTTTGCAATATTTGCCTTTATTTATCTGAAAAAGTCTCATGTTCCTTAAGTACATCTCCCCTGTTGAACTTATTATGGGAAATAAATATTTAAATAAAAACAAGCCGCTGATTATTTCACATTTTACTTGTGAGCAACGGCACATTTAAATCTTACAAATATAGTTATTTGGCTTATATCGTGATAGATATCGTTATCGCCTGAAATGAAAAAAACATATTGTGATATGAAAAAATCTTATATCGCCCAGCTCTATGGCAAAGTATTGAGAATTCTAACCTCTTACATTCTGTTTCTGTGGAGAAAGACACTCCAGTGATTTACTTTATATTTCATCATTTAGTGGCCCAAATATTTTGAACATAGTGATAGAGAAAACCCGTGCTATTTTGCCATTTTTAGTAAGAAGAAAAAGCCACTCCATCTATCCATCCATCCGTCCATCTTCTTCCACTTATCCGGGGCTGGGTCGCGAGGGCAGGACCCCAAGCAGAGAAGCCCCAACGATCAGGTGCCATTCCCCGACCTGGAGGCACAGAGGAAAAAACCCTCTCCTCCACTGGCAGAAACCCTAACATACAGCCAGCAAGTCAAGGGGATACCATGTTCCCTCAATGGTCTTGTCATAGGGGTCTTATATGCCACTTGAATTTTAAAATTGTATTTTGCTCTTTAGGATGTGACTTACTTGCAAAAAGGGAAGTCAGAGGATTGTGGATTGGGTGAGAAGAGTGTGGAGACCCACCATAAAGAAGAGGTTAGTGGGACTAAACTACTTTAAATGTGGTAAAGATTAATTGGAGTTGCACATGAGCTAACACATAATTACACAATGAAAGGTAAAATCATCAAGAAAACAATCCATTTTCTCTGTATAAGTATTTAGTAATCAGGTTCAGTGTTGACTGATGAAGGAAAGCTGATGTAATCAGTCAGTTGGCAAAGTACTAACCTCTTAAGTTCTGTTTGTGTGGAGAAAGACAGTCGAGTGATTTACTTTATATTTCATAATTTAGTGGTCCAAATATTTTGAACATAGTGATAGAGAAAACATGCTATTTTGCTATTTTTAGTGAGAAGAAAAATCCAGTTCTTGTCTATATGCCCCTTGAATTTTAAAATGGTCTTTTAATCTTTAGGAGGTGAGTTCCTTCCAAAAAGCAAAGTCAGAGGATAGTGGATCAGTTGAGAGGGGATCGTTGCACACAGAGGTAAGTTGGAGTAAACTGGTTTTAATTGTGCATATATGAGTTAGACAAGTCGATGGCTTGTATAACTTTAACTTGCAAGATGTACTAAGTGTACTGGGGTTAATGTTTAATTTAATTCCATGATGTATCTTTTTAAGCAGGAACCCACAGTGACTTCTCTCTGAGGCCCAAAAAAGATGGTGAGAGTGCTGTCAGTCTGGTCATTGTGTTGTAGTTGTTCTGAATCCAAGTTTTCTGGGTGCATCATGGGCTATTGCAGATGTTTTCTTTAGCCTTGTAGGACCTTGCTTCCACATATGTGGACGTCACATTTTAGGTTGTCTAGACAAAAATACAAAATTTTGCTCTACGAGGGTCTCAATTCCACTTACGAGAACATTATACTGCCTCTGTTCTATCAAAATGTAAAACAAATGTCCTCATAAGTGGGTCTCATTTTTCTCAGAAACAAAAATCTGGTAAATTCTTTGTTTTTACACTCATCAGGTCCCAATCAGCCCAAATAGCAAAGAGAAATTAAAAATGCATGCCATGAAAGAGATCGCGTCTTAGCACATTAAGCTAGGATTTGGCTTACCAGGATAAAGAAATCTGATGCAAGTAATCAACTGTCAGATTATTAAGTAGTGGAGACTATGAATTGTTGTTGGTGTGCATGTGGCTTAACTCACACCAAATTAAAACATAAAAGTTAAAATCTTTGGGAACATTCATGGCTTTAGTTAGATTTCACTGAGTAACCATACACAGATCCTCCCTTCTTTACAAGACATATTGAGAAGACACTGATTTACATGTGAGCATCTTTGTTATATGAAATGGTCACATGCCCTAAATGTCTTTACTTTTTTGCTTTTGTGTTATAGCCAGAAGACATGGGTGTCACAGTTCCAATGGATGATCAGGACATCCAGTTGCCACGTCTGGACAGATGTTCAAAGTGTTTATGCTTTTATCATTTCAATTTTGTGTTCGAAAAAAAAAAAAAAAGCTTAAAGGCTGAGTCACAAAAAAAGTTCAAGACACCCTTGAAGGAAAAACAAAGTTCTTTATGTTTTTGCTAAATTTAAATCTGCTTTAAAAAAAATGAAGGATTTGTTAGTATCTGTGTTCTAAATGTCAAACAAAATAAAGATATTTCAGTTCTGTGGACTTGTATTTATCAGGACTAAATAGCAACACATAGAAAAAAATGATTTTGACAATACTTTAATTTTAGTATTTTTATTCATAATTATTTGGATCTGGAGCAGGTAACTAGTACTTTTAGAAATATGGCCTTCTATGTAAGCATTGGGTCAAAAATAAATCTACATATCAAGATGCTGGGTCATTCAAAATACAATAGTGGAATATTGGGTGCTTTCATTTGACTCAACATCTTTTATTACTTCAAATCTTTCTGAGCTATTGGTTGTACTAAGTTGCTTGATTCAACCAACATTCAACTACATTACCCCTTATTAGGGATGTCCAGATCCGATCACGTGATCGGAAATCAGGCCCGATCATGTGGTTTCAGATTCAATCGGGGCTGCATCAGTGGCGGAGCGGGGTTTTTTTTTTTTACTGGACTTAAGCCCGGGTTGTTTTTTCAGAAGTCTTTTGGAGTGTAATTTTTCATAGTTAGATGCCTGACTTACAACTGTATAAAACAAAAACTACACACAATATTCGAAGCACATAGTGCACACTGTGAGAATTTACGACTGTGCGTAAATCCCCCCTAATATTGGTATGATCCGAGCTCAGACACTAAGCGACTGAACGAGGGGGCGGGGGGAGCTGCTGCCTGCCAGTGCGCTTTCGGAGAAGTGGAGACCGGCAGACAGAGGGGAACTGAAGTTTGACCAGGTACCAAAGAAAATCATTCATACTGTACAAATAATGTAAATATGACGGTGAAAGATTGATATCAAACTGATCACTTGACCCATATTACATTACTTGTTCTTCAAGTGAATCAACAAATGGCGAAGTGAAAAGCCGAACAACAACAATGCTGTTTCTTTAGAGAGTCTTAGCTTACATGTGTGTTTATTTCATATTTTCAGTTGTTACAGTCTTTACAATTAAGAAATACAGATAGTTTCTGTCTTTACTCTTAAAGTTAACAAATATTTTTTATATTTATCAATCTAAAAAAATATAAACATTTAGTCTGATTTGATGTTACAATTAAAAAAGTGTTTGCGTTTTTATCTGAAGAGTATGTAAATATCTGGTTTCAACTGTATATTTGATGATGTTTGTGTTTGGCTTGATTGTCAGCACAAAGAGGGAGAGAGAGGAACAGAGATGGAACAAGAGCAGGTGAGACAGACATGTTAGTCAAATGGTTGTTTACCAAAAGTACCACTGTATCACAGGTCCTCATGTATCTCGTACCTAGTGTTTTTTTTAGGTTTGTTATTTTTCAAATTCTATATTTATTAAGTTATGCAGGCTTGTTTGCACAACAAGGCTAAATAATTATATAAACCTTTCTCAATCTAAATAGTGGACTTTGGTAGAATTAAAAAATAAGTGTAGTGCAGGTCTATGGTGATTTTTAGTGCTACTGTCATCTAGTTCTGATTCTGGTTCTGTCTTGGTTAAGTCTTAAGTAGTCCTGATTTTGAACTGTTGTAGTCCTGTTTTAATTATAAACAGATTAAGAACAGAGGCGGTGGTTTACGACACCAACTGTCTGCCATCTATAATTCAGTTTTGAGTTCCCTCCCAGACGCCTTAACGCCCACTCACATCCTGGGCCATCTGACCTCAGGAAATCACATAAGGTGGGGCCAGGTTTCACTTGAGCTCACCCAAAACCTTGGCTGATTGGGACCCACACCCGCTTTCACACCTTGGCTCAGGTGATTAGAGGATCATCAGGGGGTCCTTTTGTCCCTCTTTGGGGGGAAACTGCCACAGGGTTTATATCTGGGACTCTCCACCATTTGACCTTAGAACTGAAGAAGCTTCTCGGATGAGAGGTGAAACGTCTTCAAGCAACTTTAAAAAGTCCAGACGCTTTTCTTTGCAAGCTCCTTTGACTACGATGACCTGGATGACTGAGAACCTTCACAAACATACTGTTGTCTTTCTGGTTTACTTGTCTGTTACAAACAATGTTTAAAGATTAAAGAATGAGTGACAAAAGAGGATTAGCACAGCCGTGGTCAACAGTTTTGGGAGTAGCACAAAATTATTTCATTGTTTCATTCAGTGTGCCATTTCAGTTTTTATTTTATTAATTTTTATATGCTTACGTGATCTAGTGAAGAACATTCACAATTGCAGAGAAATAAAAATGTAGGTTTAATTTTGGACACTACTGTAACTGACAAATCCTTGAGGACAAACAAAGTTCATTCTGTTTTTCATGAAGAAATCAAAGTACTTAGTGATAGCTGTGTATTAAATGTTCAAATAAAACAAAGAAATTTGAGATATGTGGACAGTTTTATCTTGTTTTATTAAAGAGTAAATACAAAAATGATGTTAAACATTGATTTGGCAAGTTCTTTTTGGAAATCATTCCTAGTGATTGTAAGAAGCATATGACTAGTTCTTTAGGAAATACTTAAAGAACTAGACATGTTGGGTGTTATGGTCCCAAAACACCAAAATCATGTTAGATATGACCCAACAATGGGTCTTGTACTGAGAAATTTGTTCAATGATGAGATGTTGGGTTAAACCCGATATCTCAATATGAGACCCAGGAGCTCTTTACAAACCTCTTACCTCATGGTGTATATCGTCTGTATTGAGATGGTGGGTCATAGGGCTTGACAAAGGACTATTGGCCACTGACTAAACCTATGAGATGTGAAAATTGGTATGAATTCGCAGTGATGCTGCTAGTTTCAGACACACCGCAAAGGGACTGATTATCCTGTCAAACTCAGTATGTATTGTGGTGACCATTTGCGGGTCTCCATTCGCAGAGCAATGTCCTTTGCCCACCAACCAACCATTTTGTCCTGTAGTGTATGTTGGAACGGTTGAATGGTGTTGATCAGCCTATCTGAGTTTATGGTTAACTGACCTGAATAGAGCCTGCCTAGTGCGATCCCACACCAGCCAACTGCGCTGTACATGATGTTGAATAGAGGGCACCGCCAGTACTGCCTCCTGCTCCGGGAACCTTGGTGGCTGATAACCTAGAGAGACTTCAAACGGAGAGCCACCAGAAGCAGATGATGTGGGTGTTTTATATGCACACTCTGCCCAGGGGAGGTAAGTGAACCAAGTAACTGGATTATGGGTGGTCATACAGCGGAGTGTGGTTTTGAGTTCTTGGTTAAGTCTTTCTCTCTGACCACCAGATTGGGGATGGTACCCAGAACCAGGCAGGGTTTGGCTCCAATGTCAGTGCAGAAAGCCTTCCAGGCCTGGGACCTGAACTGCGGACCGCGGTCGAAGGCCATGTAACTGAAAAACCTTTATCACCAGAATATTAGCAGTTTCTGTGGTAGTGGGTAGTTTATCTAATGCTACAAAGTTAGCAGCATTGGAAAATCTGTCAATGATAGTGAGAATAGTGGTTTTGCTTAATGATACAGACAGCCCTATGACAAAATCCAATGCAATGTGTGACTATGGACAGTGTGGCACGGGGACAGGCTGTACTAGTCCATGATGGCCATTGCGTGTTAGACTTATTTCATGCACAGACTGTACAGGCAGCCACATACTCCCTGACATCTTTCTCTAAGATGTCCCACTAGGTGTCTCAATTAGTGAACTTGTCCTAGCTCTCCCTGGATGACATGCAAATTTTGCGTTATGTATCCAGTCCAGAACCTCAGAACGAGCTGTGGTGGGCACCAAACTTTGTTTAGCGGCTGGGTCGAGCTCTGTCCCTAAGACCAATCTGATCTCTTCCTCCACCTACCACACAACTGCCCGACCTTACAGCTGACAGGTAGGTTGGAACGAGCCTCCTCCACTTCTCTTCTGGAGGCAAACTGTGGGGAGAGCACATCTGGCTTGAAGTTTCAGGAGCCTGGCCGATACCAGATGGAGAAGGGAAAACGATTAAAGAATAACAACCACTGTGCTTGGTGGGCATTCGATCAGTGTGGAGGTAAGTGACGTGGTTATGGTCTGTGCATACTACAGACCATACTGTGCATACTACAAAGGTTTTTTTTATTTTTAAAAACCTTTTGAATGAATTAAACCATTCGTTTTAATTCATTTTACATTTTTAACTATTTAAATATAATAAATTATATTATTTTAATTATACAGTTTTTAATTCGTGTGCTTTCCCTTGGCGGCTCCACTGCTCTGTCCGTTTGGAGGAAGGTTTCCCTCCTTTAAAAAAAACACTGTGGAAATAAAATCACCTTCGCTCCGTTACACATATTACAGGATATATTACAGCAGTGAGCTTGAACTCTGGGTCAAAGATTCTGTATTCTGTAAAAACTAAATTTTCACTGCTTTTATGACCTTTTTAGTGGGGAGAACATAGCTAGGATTTATTGATTTAACAAATCTTTTGAATCCTTTGTCCTCCACAATACTAAATGGCTGGGAATCCTCAATCACCATGCTAACCAGGTCTTCGTCTATTTGAGATTGCTCCCCTCAGGAAAGACAATAAAGACAAAGCACAAATATAAATATCACACACGTAACTTAAAACAGTTGTATAATATTGTTATATCATTTAGTAACATTACAGCATGCTATGTTATCATGGCATTTGATGGCTCACCTGGTCTTGCTCCACAATCGGTGTTCCCCCTATTCTCATGCAAAGCTCTGTAGTGCCTAAGCATGGATGAGGTGTTGTTGTTATATCCCAGCTCCCTGGCACATAGCAAAACTCCTGCCACAAACTGGCATCTCCATCATATTTGTGAATAATCAGCTTAGGAAGCTTTACCGATGCTCTCTGTGCCAATGAATGAGCAGAGCTAGTGTCACTCACCCTTTGATGCGCGGCTCGTTCGCGGCAATCCTCATTTCGCTTAATTATGCGCCGTGCACGGCTCTTGGACAGGATAATGCGCTCCTTATATTCCTCTGCGCTTTCGATCTCCATTTCCAGGTCATCCAGAGCTGTTTTACGTTCTGTTTCACTATCTAAGGCATACAAACTGAGCTCCTTTGCTGACAGCATTTCCAGTAATGTGCTCAGATGGTCAGTGTCCGGATCTGGTTTAGCCATTTCGGAGTCAATTTGATGTACAAGTCGTGTGGTAGCACCTCTTAACGTCCCACATTTCCGTGTTGTTCTTTCCATTTTTCTCTGATGCTCGTCATCCGCCACTCCCGCAGCTTCGGCGGCGGCGGCTCCACGTAAGTCCTGTTCGCTCATTTCTCCCGGGTTTTGGCACCAAAAAATGATGTGGCGAATCCACTTAGCCAAAAAAATGGATCGGACATCAGTTGTAGAAACGATAGTCTTTATATAAGGCTTCAAAAAGGGGAATGTACAACAAATAAACTTCTCGACATCAGAGCAACATATAATGGCTTCTCGAAACTTTCTTTGCTAGCTAAAACCCAGAGTAACTTTTGTCTACCACAAAGGATCCGGGGAAACACATTTTTCTAATAAAAATACCTGTTAAATGCTCCCCTTTAGCAGAAAATTAAATCTATAATTAACAGCTCTCACTAAACATGTGACTAACACTTAAATCACTTACAAAATAACCAAAATGCTGTTATCAAACAATAAACTGCAATAAAGTTACAACACCTCCCCCCACCGGATGCAATTCGTCACGCATATGGATCATATTACTCACACATCTGGATTCGAGTAGTCACTTCCGGAGTACTTCCGGTAAGGTCAAAAGGTCAAGGCTAGGGTCATCAATCAAATTTTGACACAAGCTGTACTGTTACTTTTTTCTCACTACCGACTGATGAAAGAAACCTAATGTAATCAATCAGTTTACAAAATATTGAGAATTGTAAGTTCAGTTTGTGTGGAAAAAGACAGATCAGTGATTCACTCAATATTTTATAATCTGGTGGCCTAAATACTTCGAACATAGAGGTAGAGAACATAAGTTGTGTGTGAAAAAGGGGTGGTTTTGGGGACCCATAATGCATGGCAAAGCTAGACTTAGTGTGTTAAAAAAATATTATTTTTATTTTTATTCATATGATGTGTGAGTGAGTGTGTAAGAGAGAGTGTGTGTTTGCTAGTGATGTGCGATACCACTCTGTTCAGACAGTAAATGGACTGATTCTTATATAGCACTTTTCTACTCTTCCAGATTATTCAAATTGCTCTGTATAACACACTTTCTCTAAACAGAGTGCTTCCTGACTACATTCATACACATTCACAGTCTTGACATGAAGTCTGGAGGAGCCAAGGATCAAACCACTAACCTTCCGATCTGTAGGTGACGTGCTCTACCTCCCGGTGGTAAACATGAGTAAACCGTCACTAGGTTTTGGATAAAGTGTACACTCACAAACCTGTCAAACCTGCATTTGAAACGTTGGCTACCATAGCAGTACAGTATTGCAACATGGCATTTGGGTCTTCTAACTAAAATAGGAAAATAGGAACATAAATAGTGCCATCACTGCCAGACCTGGCCCACATCTGGTTGACATACACTCTGCCATGACACCAGTTAGTCAGAAGTGCCAGCTTGATGCCAGATCCAGGCCAGACCTGTTTTCTATGAGCCTGGGCCACATAAACCAAACCAAAAGCGGGCCAGATGTGGCATGCCATCACACAGACAGTGCCATCTACGCCAGGCCTGGCCCATATCTGGATGACTTACGACTGATCATACCAGAAGTCAGCCAGCAGTGCCAGCTTGACACCAGATCCGGGCCAGACCTGTCTGCTATATGGGATATTGCGACCTCTTCTCCTTTTTGCTAGTTTGAATCCAGCTTCATCCATGAAGATGTATTCATGAGGCCTAACCATTGACTCAAGGTCAAAGATTCTCTGTACACTGCGACAACAAACTACATTTAGTTCTGTAAACGACACAGTATGATGTATACATGCGCTGCATCCCAGACAATACAGTATACATTACAGTACTGACTTTACTGTAAAAGTTTACTTACAGTTTTTCCCAATTGTTTACACACTATTACTTGTACGTCAGACACAATGACTACAACATGTAACTGATGCACCAACCCCCTGAACCAATTCTGCTAAACTACAAGCGCAATTCCTGCTTTACACTCAAATTGCAGTTTTAAAACACACTTTTTTAAAAACACTACACACAATTCTCTACATTTGGCTCAATTTTCATTAAGAAAATCTCTTGTTATCACAAGATACAGTCATTCAAAATTTAGTCAGTTTCCCTACTTTGCATACTACAGTTTTTTCTGATGGCTTAAGCACATTTTTTTGTAACTATTGGCTATTTTTGCAAAACTCTACACACAAATAAGAAAACCCTTCACCAAATCAGCAAAACATTGTAGTTTTCTTTCAAAAGCTAATAAACCTTCTTAACTTTCCAAACCTTTGTAAAAATAGTATTTTCATATCAAACATTTAACACAAGCCATCACATTATTAAGCACACAATGCACCAACTACAAACTCATGGGCTGAATTAAAAAACACATCTGGCTTTTGTTTTCTCTGTTCACAATCAGGTTATATCAGTTTGAGGTCATACTTTTGTCATAGGTCCGTAAACATAGAGGGATCCAAACTTCAAGTACTGGTGTTTATTCACACACATCAAAATAAACACAAGTGTTTATTTCCAAGTCAAAGCAAAATAGTAATTTCACTGAGGAAAAAAAAGATATTAGTCTACATCGTGTCGTCTCTCTGGGTCCGGCCACAAAATTTTGTCTACATCATATGCGACGTCCTGTAGTCCAAGGCACTGGGGGAAAATATCTTCTGGAATGGCGTATCCAGGCCTGACATGATGCTTGGTCAATATCCCCACATGCCTCCTCCATTGCCTGTAAAACTACAGAAAAAAAACTATAAGAAAACAGAGCTTCATAAAAGGGCAACAGGTGAGCTCTTTCTTTTGGAGCAATGGATGCCAAGATAGAAACCGATGGCAGGATGCAGCATAGTTGTTTTTTTGTTTTGTTTTGACTGCAATTGTATTCAGTAAATTCTTCTGTTTGTACATGTAGACCATTGTATGTGGAACTTTGTGTTGGTTGGGATGAACACTGCGTACATTGTTTTTGTGGAAAAAAATACAGTAGAATGTATTTGGTACCACATATTTGTATGATTTGCATACAAACATTCTGAAATCTTTTAGAATGCACTTATGAAGGCCTGTGTACTGTCTTTAGTAAGTGTAACACTGGACAAAAAAGTTTACAGTAAATCATTATTATGACTGGAGAAGAACTCGTCATAGCGTTTTACATTATGCACATCAGTGTTCAACTGGTTCTTATAAATGTCTTGTGGTGGCAGATTTCTTTTCTCATATATTAATCACATATTTAATTACATCAAATTAGTTATAGTAATATCACTTTCTCACTTTACAATAGTAAGAGTACTCCTGCCACTACATGCATGTGGAAAGTTACCACAGTGAGGCCGTTGTAATGGGAGACATCAAACAGACAGTGAGACTCCTTCTGCTTATCAGGGATGTAAATCTTTAGGTGACGGCCAAGCAGAAAACAAGGTCATAATTCTCTCTGTGCAGAAGGAGGTATAAACTTGAAATTGAGAAGATGGTAACTATTTAAGGATTAGTCACTTCCAGAGGTGGAAAGAGTACTAAAATATTTTACTCAAGTAAAAGTACTATTACTTTGCTGAAATTTTATTCAAGTACAAGTAAAATTACCTGTCTAAAAATGTACTCAAGTAAAAGAAAAGGTAGCTCATTTAAAATGTACTCAGAGTAAAAGTTACTTTTCTGTCAGCAGGAGGTCAGCCGCTTCTGAGTAGTGCAAAAAAAGACAATGGGATATAAATCTCAAAGTAGTTCTTTTTTAGTGAAAAGAAAAACAAATTAAAGTGCAGTGGCAGTTAAACTGCAAGTCTATACATGAAAATGGATAATGGTCACCAAACCAATCAACCAAACTGTCAGGTATCACAGTGTTTTCAATACAAAACCATATCATTCTTTCAGATGACAATGTGTTCTAAACTGTCAAATAAGAGAACAAGTACTGAACTGAACGGCAGCTGCTTTAAAAATGTTTTTTAATTTTTTTAAACTTGGCCCTGCCCTACTGTACCTCTAGATTAAAGTTCCTTTGTATCCATCCTAGAGTGTTACTCTCTGAACTTTGTGGATCCAAGTGCAGGACTCTGAGACGGAAATATAGGCTTTATTGCTGGCACCAACAAAACAGTGAAAACAAAACAAAACTGACACACCGACGCATGTATCAAGCTCACCTAGCGATGCCTGTATCGGTGCGTGCGTCGCTTTAAGAAAAAGTCACGTGATCGATACAGCTGCTGTATCGCGCCAAACTGTGTTTAAAAGGTACCGCATCCGCATCTGTCAACGGAATGAGTCGCCACCAAAAAAACAAACAAAAAACCACACAAAATTACTCTCGCAAAGATTAAAAAAACAAAAACAAAACACATCTCTCCATAACAAAATGGAGCCCAAAAGAAAAAACAAATGTTTCTGCTGTGTGGGATCATTTTGATCTTTTAACTGCAAATAAGGTATAGCTTGTCTGTCTTTGTTTCAGTGTAATCTGTCAGAATAGAAAAAAAACAAAACATCAATGTGACTTGAAGTGTAAATTATTTATTTCATTTTATGCAGGTTAAATGTCGCATCTGTTCTGCGGAGCTTTCTTACACAAACAAAAGCGCCTCCTCAGTGTTTAGGCATTACAGAGCCAAACATGAAAATGAGGAGACAAACACACCGAGAATGAACACTGGTAGGCCTATATAGACACTGAACATCTTTATCATCATTTTTTTTTAATTAATATGTGTTTTATTATTTTCAAATCAAGCATCTAGGAAGACTGCTTTGGACCAGGCAGTCCTGAATTTTATTATAAAGGACTGCCAACCCCGTAGTATTGTGGAGAGAGAGTGTAACGTACTGAGGGAATAGGAAGACATCTTATCAGAACCTTATCCACCTGGCTTTACAGCTTTTGTGTACCCCAGCTTCATCTGTTCCTGTGATTTTTCCAAAGCTGGAGAAATGATGTAAAAAAAAAACAAAAACATTGGATAAACCTATTTTTCTGAATAGAAATTTATAATAAACTTGGATTTTGATCGCGCCATATGTCGGTTATATTGAACTCCTTCATAAATTGTTTGATCACCTTTAGTGTTCTATTGTAAGTGTTATCCATGCCTGACGATTTATCCTTCTGTGGGTTCAAAGCAAGTTGCAATCCCCAGCAATTATACATTTACCTTGTAAATCTGAAATTTTAAGAAATAAATTGCTATAAAAATGTGGATTATCTTCATTTGGGCCCTAAGTATTAATTAAATTGAGTCTAGTAGATAGTAGGTTACCTTGTAGTATTAAAAAAAAAAAACGTCCATTAGAATCCTGACGCACATGCTCAACATGAAAAGGTATGGATTTGTGTATCATTATCATAACGCCCCTAGAATTGGAGGAGTAAGGAGGTGATCAAATTTGACCTGGCCATCTACGTTTGATTCTATTTGTCTCACTGCCTAGCATATGAGTTTCTTGTAGAAACACAATTTTGGCTTTCAATTTCTTGATCCTACTAATGACTTCTTTTATTTTTACTAACTTGGGTTTCAACCCAGCCCACGACCACCACTGCGACTACTACAACAACCAGAGCAACTACAACGACAACCAGAAAACCCACCACAAAAAGCAATCACTTGGTGACAGTGAGAAGAAGAAGAAAAAAAAACAAAAAAAACTCCTTTTGAACAGGAAGAAACCTCAGGTTCAGTGAGAGGCAGCCATCTGCCACAACCGACTGGCAGTGAGGGGAGGGAGACATGACAGAAGACAGATTAACCAATAGTGTGCAGTTTTCCTTCTTTCCCCAATTTTCCCCAATCTGATATTCCGGGCAATATATTAGATTTACATTTGACTTTTGGACCATTTCACTAAGATTCCAAATACAATAAATGTTATGTTCCTTTGATTTTAACAGTTAATTGATATTCTTTAAAGGGGAAATTAGTACCCCCTTTAAAGTAGGAAAGTAGACATTGAATCCTTCTAATGTGCCTTTATTTCTCCAGGGAATGACAAGCCTATGAAGGGCTTTCGTCAGGAAGACCTGGTGAACCAGGATCTGATCACAGAGCTGAGGAAAGAGTTTGGCATGACCTACGAGGAGTTCTACATGGTCCTCACAGACACTGACATGAGAGTCAAGGTAGAGACTTACTCTTTCTAAGCAGTATAGGAGGATTATGTGAAGGCTGTGGCTCTATAGTGTAGTGGTTTGCACATTTGCCTAACAGTGAAAGATCCCTATTTAAGTACCAGGAGGAGGGGAAAAAAAATCCCTTGACAGCTGTGTCGGGAAGACCATCAAATACGCCAAATTAAACACAAGTATACCTGTTGTAGTGACTTGTGAATAATTTAATTCAGGTTTAGGTAAACAGGGCCAGACCACAGTCACATCAAGGCATGTAAAATTGATAATAAAGGGGCAGCCAAAAGTAGCTAGTATGTGATGGGCAGCCCCATAACAGAATGGCCGTGCTGTGTAGATCAATTAACTTGTTGAATACTTAAATTAATGCGGTGTGAATTTGGAAAGCATGTAAGTCAAACTGTTTTTGTAATGTAAAGATGTCCCCTAATGAACCACACACACTCATGTCTTGATGCATTCTCAATCATCCAGGAGATGATTGGAGATTCACACACACTCACATTTTTGTTTTGAAAAGAAGAGTTATAAACATATGCTCACTGAATGTGATGTTGTCGAGGAAGAAGGTGGTGTGGTGAGCTTTACTGAGAACTGTGGTTTCACACTGTGATGAAATTCTTAAACGTTACATGTTTTTGGGCAGCTCTTATATTTCACACCAATTTCAAGTCCTGTTGGAGGGACTTGGGAATGCATTACCGTCAATCAATATCCTCTCAAAGAGCCATATAAATATACATGTGTGTACCCTTGTCCTTGATGTAGCACAGCTTATTTAAATGGCTAAATAACCTCCTCAGCATGTCTTGAAGTTCTCCAGAGGCCTAGTAGTGAACCAATCATTTGATTCAGGTGTGTTGACCCAGGGTGAGATCTAAAACCTGCAGGACACCGGCCCCTGAGGCCTGGAGTTGGCTGACCCTTGTATAAAAGGCCCCAAAGTTCATAGGATAATTCTATTGGTGTTCGTAAGTTTATATAAGTTTATCTACTGTTCATTTAATATTCAATCTTCTGTCAGTTTGGGCCAGCCCACCGTCTGGTGACATCATCCGGTTAGTAAGGTGGGCAGTTTAAGGTCGGATGAGCAGTGTTGGTCCGGTGGGGGTGCACTGATTCCTGCGGGATGTTATGTAAAACCACACACATACACATGCAACTGTTTTACAGCCCCAGGAATTGAGTTGTGACAATAAAGTGCCTCAAACCGAACCTCAAGCTCCTTCTTCCCTACAATTTGGCCTTAAGTGGTGTTCTGGCTGACACACCGGGGTGACCGTAGTGCTCAAAGACTGAATCAGTGCCACAACCGTGCCTATCCTTGATATCTCCACTACAACCCTAATCTAGAGGAAATAATAATGAGAGAGAATAATCTTTAGCCTAAATATGAGAACTGTCATTAATGTATCTGTAAAGCTTGAAGCAGAGAGATAAACAGCTGTCAATATAGGCAAAGATGATGTGGATGGGCATACAGATATCTCTAGTGTTCACTTGATATGTCTACACTTGGTTTCTACTCCAAATTAACTTTGTTTTAACTGTTGCAAGTGCTATGGTGAGATACCAAAATTAAATGGTCTTGTTTTAGTAAAGTGTTAAGAAAACACAAAACAAGGTGTTAAAAAAATAAATGAGTAAATATATATTTGTAATGCATCGGTGCCCAATAAACATGCAGTGAGGTACATACGTGTAAGCTAAACAGCCTAAACATATGATGTCAAAACCCTGTGACATTCCAAACAGCCTCAGCTCCATGTTATGTTTAGGACTAATTAGTACATGCTAACAAGACGGTTAGCATGATAGTGATGTGTTGTCGTTGTGAGTAACTATAATAGCAGGCTCACACTAACCTTTAGGTTCAAGCGCCACCATCTCAGTCTCAAAGAGCCTTTAACAAGCATTTGCAGTGTAAGCTCTTCTCAGTCAGCTGCACTGTAAATAGCTGACATGACACGAAGAGAAGAGAAGCAATGCAGGGAAATGGAAAACATTCATAAAAGATATCCCCCTGTAGATTAGGCCACGTAACATAGCCAGCATCGGTAAATGCTTCTTTTTAATGTCTGTTCTGACTCTGGGGAACAAATATTTGTAAAATATTGTGAAAGTAAAGGCAGTACTGGGTATGGCTGTTACACATGTACATACAAAAAATAAGAAGGAACCAAGTAGAGCAACAATGTAACCAATGCAAAGTGCCTTTGGATGCACACACACATCCAAAGGCATTTCTTTGGAAACAGGAAAAAACACAGAAGACGACCCAGGAAAGCAGACACGTCATGGTCTAGTTGACTTATTTCAAAACTAAGTTACAGCGTTCTTGGACAAGACTGTTGTCATGTAGCATATTCACCAAGACTGCATGATCAGCTGTGTCAAAAGTCCTGCCTTCCTGGAACATAGCCTTAAGGGATTCAGTCACTGAATTGTGAAAGACCTCTAAATATACTACGGTATTTTAGCAGGGAGGATTTTAATCGTACTTTTTTACTTGCCCTTTCACATAGTCCTGACTAATACTTTTAAACAGCCTTGATTCACAGCACTGCTGTTGGTCGGTTGGTCCTCTTCCAGTGTTCACTGATTCACAACTTATCTGCTTACACTTCCATTAAATCTTTCTCTTTTTCTCTGCCCTAATACTGCCAACATGGTGCTTTTACTAAAACACTGTTTAAATGTACACAACATGACATTTGCTCAATGTCATGTGATCATGAGTACAGCAGCGGATTGTTTTAGTGATAGAAGCACCATGGATGACGAATTTGAAGGTACCAGCTGTCAGTTATGAAGCTAACTTTCAAAAGTTACATGAATACAAACAGGTACCTTGTCGGGTTTTTTTTTTTCGTTTGTTTGTTTTTGTGTTTTTGGTTGGGTGTTTTTTTAACCCTGTCCTGTCTGGCTGTTTTTGTGGCACAAATGTAACGGTGTAGAGAAAGAGTTGAGCGCACACGGGCAGAAATCCTAAGGGGCACCAGGGCTCTGGTGTGGTGTAGATGGCTTCAGCAAGAAGTACAGGCCCTGGTGTGTTGTAGATGGCCATCAGATCTTGTTCCTTTACAAAGTTATTCGTGGTGACAGGCATCCTTTCCTTAACCAGGACTTTAATGATGTTAAATAGCGTGTTTCTAAGCGATTTGAAGAAAAAGAGCGAACATGTGTAGGTTCAGTCCAGACGGTTCTCATATTTCCTCTTTTTCCGAGGTCGTCATTTAGGAACGTGGTGGGTAGCCGAAAACGTAATATGGTGACGATTTGTCACCTAGCGTAAAATGTTACGCTTTGGGAGTGAGAACGGGTTGGTACAGTACTCTTCAGCAGAGGTTGAAAAATAAGAATTTTTATTTAAACAAGTCATAAACAAGCAGCCCTAAAGAGAAATATAAATTTGAACATTTACATTTAAAACTCGGGCACATTCTGCGACTGTTATGTTACTTTACAGTCACACACTGGTTAAAAAGTACAATTAGACAAACTGCTACAAAAAGAATCACAAACGTGACAAAGAAACATTTAAAGGCTACAAAGAAACTTGTAACAGCTACAGGACACAATATTCCACACAGAATGGTAAAGCTACAGCCCGAGCAATATAGGATGTTTTAAATGATGGACAGACCATGAAACAGTGACACGACATAAACAGTATTCAGTATTTAGCATCTGAAATTGCAGTTGCGGTATATCTGCTGTGAGCTAATATCAGCAAATATAAAGCCCACCAGTAAAGGTAGTTTCTAACCATTTTGTCTCCACTGCTAAACATGTAAAAACTTATTGGGTAAACTGTGCAGCAGTGGCAAAGAAAATGTGTGTCACAATCCTGTGACATTTGTATTTACACTTCATGTAAGTGGCTACGTTTTAACAAACAATGAATGAACCTTTACAGTGAAAACTGGTCACTTTGATTTTTGGCTTTTTACTTCTTTTTGCACATCTGCAGTGAGCTGGATGGCCTCGTAGGAG
Organism: Simochromis diagramma; assembly: GCF_900408965.1. Classification (NCBI taxonomy): domain Eukaryota; kingdom Metazoa; phylum Chordata; class Actinopteri; order Cichliformes; family Cichlidae; genus Simochromis; species Simochromis diagramma. The sequence goes on from NW_024386942.1 coordinate 139,513, forward strand.
ACTGCAGCGTGCCGGGATTAATTGGGCTGCACGGGTCTGACGCTAAACCATCATTAGAATGTTAAAGTAATGCGTGGGCAGCTTAATTGGACTTGAAGACACGCTTAATCAAAATTTAGATCACACCTTTTTCTTTTCTTTTTTTAAGTGACCTCTAAGCAGAACATCTAAATCTGCTGTGAGAAGCTGCTTTATAAGGACTGTATGTCTGACTCGCCGAGGATCGTTCATTTAAAGATTCAAGCCCACCGAGCAACCAGCGTGTTTGTTATTCACCTGTAATGTTCTCCTTGGGTACTGGCATTTATGTGGATGTTGCTGTAACAAAAAACACTCATTTAAACCACTGTAGACCAACATACTTTTCAGTAAAAGCAGCCATCCCCAACAGAACCATGTTTTTGTAGGTATAAGGGAAACCTCTACAATATCACACAAAAAACAGTTAAAACCCACTAACCTCTAGGTTCCTGCATTATTTCCTCTGTTTTTTTTCACCAGGAAGTTTGTGCCATCTGAGCAAATTGATATAATAGTGCCTGCATGACAGGAGTGGTGCTGTTTTATGTGTTTGTGTTGTTAGCGTGATTTACAAAAAGCATCTTAGAAAGACAGAGGTTTTTCTGCAAAAAAACCCCAACACAAAAATGCAAAAGAAAAAAAAATTAGTGGAATAACGTTAGAATAATGTTACTCAATATAACATTTTGTGAAGACTTTGAATATCTCAGATTTAGTACATTGTCAAAATCTGGAGAAATCTTGAAGTTCAAGTTTTGCTGCCTTCCTCTCTGCTTTTTGTCCACACTCTTATAACCTTCCCTTACTCTGTTCTCCATTAATTTCTCCATTCAAGTCCATTTTCAGTATTTATTTTCATGTTTCAATGTCTCCTTGATTTAGTACTGGTTGCTCAGTCTCTAAGACCGGTTTCCACTGATTTTCAGTCCAGTTCTTGTCTAATTTGGCATACCTCAGCTTTTTCCCCATTTCCCTTCTTTAGACAATGGAACGGTGGCCGTCGAGAACTGCTGAGACTTCTGATGCCCCTTCAGCAAACAGATGGATTCAGAAGGACCTCTCAGGTCCCAAGTCAAGTCTTTGCTGGATTTGTTAGTTTTTTAAGAAAATTACTTTTAAACACTGTTCATCTGCTGTAGATTTTTTTTATACCCACCACTCCTCCATTTGTCCAATTTCCTCAAAATTTTCTTTAAGGTCACACTGCACATTGCGCTAAAAGAAGTTTTTAACTACAAGCCTTTTGAGAATAATCTATGTATACGCACCACACCAAGTCGTCTTGTAGATTTAAAAAAAAATAGTTGGTGTATTGATCTGCTTTTTGTTGTACAAATTAAATCAGGTACACATGTTTTAACAGAAGTGTGGTGCAGTTTCCCTCTGGTATCTTTTAAGTCCAGAAAAAAGTATCTCTGAAGTCCAGTAGTATATTAACAGAGTACCCTGAAGTAAATGCCGTGAATGGCCTCAATAGCATCCAGACTCTCACTGAATGGTATTTATTGAAGAGCTACCAAAAGGGGGAAAAGATCAGAGCTAGCAAACCCAACTTATCTGTCAGTTAATAGGCTCGTTAGCTTTGTTGCTAACCAGGCACGCAGTTTATACAATTACACCGTCTTGTTTTATGACGTCTTCCCGTTTCTATGGATGTCTTAGTGATATTATTATTTTCACGTTGCGAGAGACCTGATCCAAAATTTCAAAACTTAAATCAAAAATCTCGAAACTTATTAATTTATGCTGTAATTTCAAAATATAACTTAAGTTAGGTAAAACAAACAAAACAAACAAACAAACAAAAGCCTTTTTGTATCTGATGTCAAAGTTATTATTGTTATTATTATACCTTCGACAATAGAGCTGGAATGTCATATCTCGGTAATGCGCAGAGACTGAGCAACTTTTGCTTGAGTTATATCTGGATTGTCTGCAGGCACGTGGGGGGGGGGTTTGAGCACCCGACCCTTTCCTGACGGTGTCCTGGTCATTCTCCTCTGACCTCTGCCACCAACAAGGCTTTTTACCACAGTGAACCGCCTCTCACTGGATGTTTTCTCCCTTTTTTAAGATTGTTGTCTGTAAACCTTAGAAATATCCATGTGTCAAAGTCCCAGCAGATCAGCAATTTCTGAAATACCAACGTGGCTCACACAGATTCAATCACTGTGTAGTTCAGACTGGGCCATGATAACAGCGGTCAGCGTGGTTTATCTAGAGAAAGTAAAAGTCAGCCTTGCACGCCATTGCCCTGCCCATGACTACATGTTTTAAGACTAACGTAAGGAAAGTCTTTGTATGACTTCTGTCTTCTAGGTTAATCTTATTCATTTAGCCTGGAACAAAACTGATTAGACGTGGCACTTTATATAAAATTAGTATTAATTTAACATAAAAGCCATGTTAATCTGCCACAACATCAATTTATGTGAAATTAATTAAATAAAATGAATGAATTAGTTCAGCTAAGGAGGCTGTGTTGCCCTTCTCTCTACCATGAACCACTCCCTCTCCAGTCAGGATCAATGTTATATTAGACTTCGTTTATAGACTCAAGTATGTATGTATGTCCTTGGTCTCTTGTGTTCTGGGGGCCTCTGGATGTCTGGAGTTTGGATCTCCTCCATACCTGCTTCATGCCCTGGAGGACGGGGCTGTGGCCCCCCCACACCCTCTAGTAGATCATTACATGAAGGGACCTTTTAAAAACAAGCGCGTCCATGCTCACAGGTGTACACACGGGTGATCACACCCACAAACTACACCCTTTTTGGCTCCTACCTCAAAGCACACTGTGTTCTGTTGATCTTATGTGCTGCAGCACCTCTATTCCTTCTCTGTCTGAAGCAAGCTGTTTTTCTCCTTTTCTCCCATCCTCCCTGTAAGCCAACTTTTTTTTTAAGACAGAGTGGTGTGCTTTAGATGACCGTATTAGGAATATCTGCTCTCTTTGACAAACAAATCCAGCAGCAGAAGAAATTGAAAATAACATCACGAAGTCACCGTTGAGGATTTTATTCTAATTAAATCATCCAAGAAAACTTGGAAGAAAAAGACGCATGATTTTACAGAAAGGTTTATCATTCATGTTTTCGTTTTAATCTCTTATTTATTCTGCTTGTGGCTCTAAAAAAAAAACAACTGTATCCTTGAAATGGTCATAGGATGTAAAGGGTGGTAGAATGATACAAAATGTCAGTTTTGACAAGTCAAAGGCTGATTTGCATATTGGACTAATAACTAAAGTTCTAGAAGGTTTTGAAGAGGAAAATTATATCTGAAAGAAGCCCTTACTATAAAGCTTAAGAGCACCGAATAGCCATGGGATTTATATGATAAAGCCCAGCTAATTCTTTTCTTAATCCATATTAAAGCAAGTGGCTCTGCGCTGTGATTCAGCATTAAACGGTTACGTTTAATTGACTGTAGAAAAAAATCTCTTCTATTCCTTTTCCCAGTAGTCCACATACATCTACTTTAAAAAAAAAGAAGTCATTTATTAAGATTTTGGATAGGTTCAATATCACCTGGTGACATTGATATATAAAGTTGAATACCGTCTGCATAATTGTGGTAGTTAATATTATTGGTGGTTATAGTCTGGCTTAACGGGAAAACGCTTCCTGGGTAAAAATCCTTGTTGTAATCTTTGCAAAGAAAGAGTGCAAACCACAGGGAACAAATAAACAAAACAGAACAAAAATAACCATCTACACAGGAGAGTGCATTAGTTCTGTCCCTGCTGAAAACGAAAGTGCTGTATTTAAGATACTCTAGTCCTACTTAGAACCAATATCCTAAAAAATCCCAGACGTTGGGAGGTTACTGTGTTATAGATGCCAAAACACTGAACACAACCTATACCAGAAGAGCTTAAATAAAGTACAGTAATTGAATAAAATTAAATAAAATATGGCAAAACAAATAACTCAGCAGAGGTACAAAAGACAGAAGATCAAATTAATAAATAGCAAAAAAATAAAAACTACAGAGAAAAATGTGTGGCAGCTTTAAAGCTGGACCATTTACCAGTCCAGTTCTTGATCTTAATTACGAGTCCCTTGGTTAGCACCCTATCTTCCATTCAGTCACATTTGGTGCTACGTATCAAGTCTCAAACGGCCCCAAATAGGAGACTCACCTCTTTGTTTACCATATCCTTCCCCTGGTTGGCTAAGGAGGAGCCGTACATCATCGCAGCATTGGCCATAGGGTCAGCAAAGAGGTTGTTCATCCCACCACTTCCTTGCATGTCATTTGAGGGTCCTCCCATATTGTACCCAGAAGTGTAATACCCCTGACTGTTCATTGCAGGAGCTGCTGAGCTAGTGTCTTCAAACAGGACGGAGTCACCTGCGGTGGGGGCTGCACGAGCTCTCGGCTTAGCTGTGGAAAAATGGTAAATCTGATTATCTTTTGGTTGCCTTTAGTTTATGTTTCACTTAGGTCTTCTGAGTTAGTCTGTCATGTTTCTTGTCTTCTTGTCCATGTTGTGAAATTGTATTGTCATGTCTGCTTTCCATTCTGTTTCTTGTTTTATTTTGAAGGTCTGCATCCTATATCAGTGTAGCCAGCTTTGCTTCCTTTGTGTTATGTCAGATTAGTGTCAGCTGTTTCCCCATGTGTTTCCACTTCCCCTAATCACCCTTGTGTGTATTTAGTCTTTTTCCCCCCTCTTCATTCTTTGTCAGGTTGTTTGTTGTCCTTTGTGACACATTTCTGTGTTTCATGCTCCAGATATCTTTGTATCCACGTCAGGTTTTATGTTTTGTTTTTTAATGTTTTTTTTTAGTTTCCCCAGTTTGTTTTTTAGCTTCATCTCCACCTTTTGTTTTGTGTAGTTTTCACCAGCCTTAATAAATGGCTCACTTTCTGTTAACATTCAAGTTTTGTCCTCCTAATTAATGCTTGTGTGTATTACATACTTTGTTAAGCACTTGGTCAGTGAACACTGTTTTAAATGTGCTTTATAAATAAATTTAGCTTGCTGTCAACTTTTTATTTGTAGCTTTAGCATTTTTAATGAAGCCATGCAAATTTTTACCTTTATTCTATGAAACTGCAAGTTTTATACCCCTGAACTAAACAGAGGTATAACAAGCCATATTTCTTGTGGACAGTCTTCTTAGCTAAGTTCTTCTGCTCTGTAATGAACGCGGTCCAGCAAGAGTGCAGTGTAGAAATGCAGCAAATGTGTTATCAGTGTAGCTTTGTCAGAAATCAGGGAGAACCTTACAGAAATCAGAGCCGCCGTGCAATCTGTCCATCCATCTGCCATACTCAAGTCTGGCACTGCGTTTCAACATAATTATGAAACTCGAGGAGTATTTCTCTCATACACAGCAGATAGTGCCTACTCAGCACCTTGCCCATTGTGCCCGGAACACACTGTTAAAATTCTTACAAACCACATTAAGGAAGTTTTGTGTCACTTCTTTGTGTGAGTAGTTTAAATAGGTAGCACTACAACAACAGCTTTCTGGTGACCTATGAAAGGCAAAGGAATGCATCTTTGTTTCTCCAGGGAGTCGTGATAGCATATGGGTGCGTTAGTAACCAGCAAAATGCTCTAAAACTGTCCATCTATAGCTGCCGTTGGCACCAGGGGGACGCGTTAGGTGCATGCACGCGTGTCTGAGGCCTCAGAATCATGGCCATGAACAGTGCCATGGACAACCACGGATGCAGCCACTAGTACACCTGCTCCAACCACGGCCACAGCTGCTCCAACCTCGGCCACATCTGATCCAACCACAACCACAGCTGCTGTTCCAACAACAACCGCAACGCAGGAGGTGAGATGAGGACTGGAGCTGATGATGGGAAAGTTTGATTGTTTATAGTTTGTGAGTCATCGTGAGATTGCAGCTGTCAGACGATCATTAGCTGCATTTCTTCAGAGAGAGATATGACACCCAGCAGGCAAACAGAGCTAAAAGCACCATTAATGACTGTTGTACATGATTATTAATATTGTGGACACCTTATGTATGTAATTGATGTGTGATTTAAACAATCTAGGGCCCAACACTGACCCCTGGGGGACACCAGAAGCATAACTTCCTTCTCTAATATATGAGCAAGAATTCATTTAACTTCACAAACTGGTGCCAGTCTCTTTAAAAAAAAAAACTCTGAAATTACTTTAAAACTCCTCATCTGATCTATTGTATCAAATTTGTTTCTGAAGTGTGTAAATAATCCAACCGCATATTGTTTTTGTTTTTTTGTCTATGGAGTCTAATAATGCTAGATGGAAATGCGGGCTGGTTCACTGGTTAAAAAGAAAATAAACCGCTTCGCACATGTCAGATACTGTTGGAGGAGAAATTGATTCATTTGCTGGAAGCACTAAAATAAAGTGAAGGTAAAATTAGGTCACATGACAAAAACTATTGTTCATCATAACATTTTTCAGCTGTGGAGTTTTATTACTAACATGTAAACAGCATTAGAAGATTCATACCACAGTACATGCCATATTTTATCTGTAACTCTACAGGCACAAGGACCCAGCATCCTCTAAGTGGCCTGCTCAGCATGTGGCTATGGACTAGTGTACAGTATTTTTTGCACACAGCAGTACATGTTTTGAGCAAGAAGTGAACATGGACAAACACTGGTGGACAATTTGCGCATTCCTAAAGCCCATGAAAACATTGTTTTTATGCTTTTTATTTTTTAAGCAATGTTAAAACAGTATGCTAATGTACCAAAAAAAAACCATAATTAATTTGCAAGTGGTGTAATTCTGACACTTTGTGCACCGAGGACAGTATAATGCTGTTTGAGTCCAACTCCTTTAAATCTAGTAAAAGAAAGATGCAAAGTTTTAATGTGCGGCTTTGTTGACACTGTCAGAGAGGTGTCGACGTGTAGTGGTTGGACTTTTTAAATGAATGATGCTGACTCCTTTAGGCCTTTAGTGATGGAATTAGCTCCAGCTTGTGCCTTTCTCTGTTGTTAAGAAAATTGGTTTGCATTGAGCTAGTCTTGACACAAATGACCGCTGACAAATGATAGAGTTTTAATTTGTCTCTGCAGGTTCCTGGCATTTGTGCATGAAATGTTACGGAGGATAGGGATGTCTTGGCAGGAGACAGTGAAGAAACTATCAAGCAGATGTTTATTGTAAAGACAGAAAATAATTTCTTCTTGACAATGTCATGCAAGTAATAGGTGCCAAGTAGCGTAGCATTGGTGAACTCATAACTATGTTATTTCTGATAAGAAGAATGACAGCATTATGCCAAGTTTGTGGCCCAACAATCAGATTCAACAGTTAGCCCTTTGGGTGTGCGCTCTCTGAGAAGATGCTGAACTCGTGTTTTTCAACCAGGTTTCTGCATCCCACCTCAGAAGGATCAATAAAAGGTCCCTGCCCTGCTGCTTTTGACTCCTGGAAGCGGCATCTTTCAGTATTTCACTCTTGTGCTCTCTTGTCCCGTAGGGGAGAACTCAATGAGTTGTACAATAGCTGCCCTGTCCAAGCTTTCTTGGATATAACCATGACTCGGATGACTGAGAATCCTCACTTTCAAGATACACAACTGGGAATTATATTACGCAATGAAAACCTACTTTAAAATGAATTGAGTTGTCCGTCCAGCTCTACACACTCTGTGGTGAGTTTAATTCTTCAGCGACGGTGATGACATAGGCGGGTTCAGAGAGCCAAAGTAATCTTTATTGGTTCAAGGTTCAAGGTTCTTTATTTGTCACATGCATAGTTATACAAGTATAACACATAGTGAAATGTAGCCTGACACGCTCCTCGACATGTGGGGGGGTAGAGGAAGAACATTATATATATATATATATATATAGTATATACATTGGGTGAATGTGCAGTAGTAGCAGCAAGCAGGTGTAACAATAATCGACTTCTCACTGTTGATTTACCATTCTTTAAGTGTGTCTAAGCCATAGGCTATTGGCTAGAAGACATGTTTGGCAATATATAGCCAAATACAGCAGCAAACGGCTTGAATTTAAAAATTTGTCAGACCAAATTTGTTCCTTTGCGCTCTTGCACAACTTTTTTTTTTTTTACCAAGGACAGTCTGTTCCTGATTTCAGTTTCCTGATGCATATAAAACGCATAATGCTAAACAAGAGTGTTGCACTGGAGTCAAAATGGAGCCCCCGATGATAGGGCACCAATTCCTGATACAGAGATGCCGAAGCTGCCTGTGTTTGTCTGTCGTACACTCCGGAACATGTGGTTTCAGTTACAGAATGTTTTACTTACTTTCTCTTAACCCCCACTGACATGGTATTCAATCCAGTATGTGCCTGGATGGCAGACCTTGTCACTTTGTTTTCTGGCAGTGCTAAAGGCTTCTAAGTAATCAGAAGGAAGAAGCCAAAAAGGGAAAGCGGAACGAACTGTGTAGCCTCATAATTCACAAATATCCTGTATGCAGCACCATTCATCAAAGCTGCAGAGAACTCCTTTCAGCATTTTGTATACCTTCTGACATTTTCAATTTGCATTATCATTAGCAGTCTATTGTGTTTATTGAACTGGAAAAGCAGGCCTGCCATATTGTTTTTTTTTTTACCTTTATTTGTGTTTGTACAAATCTCTCTATTTAATTATTAGTTACTATTAATATCTGTCTCTCTTCCACAGTGTGCCTTTGTCCTGACTCACCCCCAGTCAGACACAGCAGATGGCCTCCCCACCACGGGCCTGGGGTTCTTGCTGGGGGATGAAGCGGAGCTATTCATAGATTCCATAACAAAGTGCAACGAAGGGGAGGCCGATGAACAGGCTTACGCTGACGTAGAAGTAGGCTCACTGCATCACACCGTGAGTTTTAAGCTTGACACAGGAGCCACTGCTAACGTCATCCCTGCCCGATTGTTTAAGAAGTGTTTTAAGCAGGTTAGCTTGGCAATCTGTTGAAAGTTGGACCTCAACTACTCAGGATGATTTTTCATGAATTTTTGAAAATTGACATAATTCTATTGTATTGGCTGATTGCGTTGAATATAAGTTTCCTTTAATTTCTGAGAAATTCTACAGTAAATCTGGATGAAACTTGGCACACAGGTACAGTAGGTGTCCCAGAGAAGGAATCTGTTGAAAGTTAGACCTCAACTACTCCCACATCACATTTCACAATAAACTGTTTTGTTTTTTTAAATGTAATGTTTAGGTATGTACTGTTTAACAGGTTCTAAAAGTGATCTGAAGGGGGACAAATGCTGAAAAAGCAACAAGGTCACAGCCTCCAAAGCAGGAGAAAGTCTTTGAACCTGACCATTTTCAGAGAAACAATGACTTACAAATCATTCAAGCATAAAAAAGACGGCTAAATCAAGGGACGAACCACTTTTGTGCTGGTTCATCTTGGCAAAGAACCAATTTTAAATTATATCTTTAAGCGCCTTTGCTCTATGACTGTTTACATTAGCATGACTGGTCTGCTTACAGTATTGGCAATAAATCTTCATTACTCTGTCAGCTATCTGGTGAAATTAAAACCAAATTAAGTCACATAGTTAGAAGTCGCTGTATTCTACTTGTTGGGGGGGTTGTCAAAACATTTTCTGTGCAAGTATAAACCTGCTACTGGCTTTTTAATATGTAATGCTTAATACAAGATCTTTATAATCCTTCTGATCACCAGGCAGTGACCACTTTTGATTGGGTGGGAATAGAGCAGCGAGTGAGCATCATGCGTGTGCTGCGTCCTACACGCTCTACCCTGGCACCTGAGTATTTGAAGTAATGTAAACACATCTGAACTGTAGTATTTCCTGCTGTGCCACATGTGTGTAAAAGTAACCTGGAAATATCCGGACCTGAAGGCTTCTTCCGTAAATAGTCTTTGCATCACTGTAAGCCTTTTCTTCGGCTCAGTGTCCTGCCATCAGAGGAAGTTGCTCTGTTCAAGCGGTATCCACAGGGCATGGCATAACCTCGTAAAACAGGGTGATAATGTTCCCTGCTTCCCACATAAATCTTCAACTTTAGCACTCTCACTTACGTGGCAAGAACGAAACAGTTCAGAGAAGTTTTAATGTATTTTCATAATAAATATACATGAAATGTAGAGCAGGGTAATTTGTGAGTGTCCACTAGTTGTGCACTGGGGTGGTTTGATTCTATATACACTGTATGTTTATGATGTTATCTCCTTGGGCTCTCACACTCTGGGGCCTCTGGATGTCTGGGGACTCTCAAGGCCTGGAGTTCCCTACCCCTGCTCTAGCAGATAGTTACATGGGGAAACCTTTTGAATACAAGCACGCTGATCCACATGGGTGTGCACACAGGTGTTCACTGTTCATAGACACAAACTACATTTTTCTTGACTGCTACCTCAAAGCACATTGTGCGCTGTCAGTCTTGCGCGCTGCACAACATCCATCCATCCATCCATCCATCCATCTTCATCCGCTTTATCCGGGGCCGGGTCGCGGGGGCAGCAGCCTAAGCAAAGAGGCCCAGACCTCCCTCTCCCCAGCCACCTCCTCCAGCTTATCCGGGGGAATACCAAGGCGTTCCCAGGCCAGCCGAGAGATATAATCTCTCCAGCGTGTCCTGGGTCTGCCCCGGGGCCTCCTCCCGGTGGGACATGCCTGGAACACCTCACCCAGGAGGCGCCCAGGGGGCATCCTTATCAGATGCCCGAACCACCTCAGCTGGCTCCTTTCGATGTGGAGCAGCAGCTGCTCTGACGATATCTACCTATTCGGAACCATGATAACAGGGTTCTTGCTGATCGGAGCTGGCTTGGCCCTGGCTTATCGGAGAATTAAGAAAGCGGAACCGGCTGTTCAAACTCCCCCAAGGCTGCCCGCTGGGATTGAAACGATGTGATGAATACACACCGTGAAGAAGCCTGCAGCATTGCAGCCCAAGCCCATCTGCCAGTCTATAGCATAGTTGTAGTACCGTCCACGTGTGAGCATATCCGCGGTTGCAATGACTACCAGGTAGATGCCCATGCAGAGGTCAGCAAAGGCCAGGTGGCACATGAGGAATCGAGGAACAGTCAATGAGAATAAACTGGATCAAACTGCATTTGGAAGCAATAATAATTCTTGGGCATTAGATTGTTACAAGGACAGTTATAAATTCAGACACAACAACACGGCAACGAGGCTGTGGAGGAGCTTCGCACGTGTTTGGAGACCACAGACTGGGACACATTGAAGGCTGCTTCTAACAGCTTGGACGAGTTTACGGACACTGTCACCTCCTATATCCACTTCTGTGAGGACAGCATTGTGCCATCACGCACCAGGGTGAGTTATAACAATGACAAACCCTGGTTTACTCCTAAACTCAAAAAGCTGTGGCTGGAAAAGAGAAAGGCGTTCAGAAGCGGAGACAGGGACTGCTACAGAGAGGCCAAGTACAAGTTCACTAAAGAAGTGGACATTGCTAAACAACAGCACTCTGAGAAGATGCAGCAGCAGATCTCAGAGAATGACTCGGCCTCTGTGTGGAAAGGTTTTAGGAATATCACCAACTACAAGCCTAAAACCCCCCACTCCACTGATGACTTGCTCTTAGCCAACACCCTTAACGACTTCTACTGCCGTTTTGACGAGCCACCAGGCAGCCTTCACACCTCCAACGGCCCCAACAATAGAGGCACTTTGGACACAAATTCCCCCACCTCTCCCCCCTCCATAGAGCCATCACCACCTTCAAACCGTTCACCTACAACACCCGCCTCCTCACCCCACACAAAAGAGGATTTCACACCACCTCCTCCCACCACAACTCTTCATATTCATGAAGCAGATGTGAGGAAGCAGTTTAAGAACCTGAATGCTCGGAAAGCTCCCGGCCCAGACGGCGTGTCTCCTGCCACCCTCAGACACTGTGCAAACGAGCTGGCCCCAGTGTTTTCTGGCATTTTCAACTCCTCACTGCAGGCATGTCATGTGCCTGCCTGCTTCAAGTCCTCCACCATAATCCCTGTCCCCAAGAAACCTAGGATCACTGGACTAAATGACTACAGACCCGTGGCTCTGACATCTGTGGTCATGAAGTCATTTGAGCGCCTAGTTCTCTCCCATCTCAGGACCCTCACGGCCCCCCTCCTGGACCCCCTGCAGTTTGCATATAGAGCCAACAGGTCTGTAGACGACGCCATCAACATGGCCCTACACTTCATCCTGCAGCATCTGGACTCCCCAGGAACCTACGCCAGGATCCTGTTTGTGGACTTCAGCTCTGCCTTCAACACCATCCTTCCAGACCATCTCCGAGGCAAGCTTTCCCAGATGAATGTGCCTGATCCCATCTGCCGGTGGATCACTGACTTCCTGACGGACAGGAAGCAGCATGTGAGGCTGGGAAAGAATGTCTCGGACTCCCGGACCATCAGCACCGGCTCCCCTCAGGGCTGTGTTCTTTCTCCTCTGCTCTTCTCCCTGTACACCAACTGCTGCACCTCCACCCACCAGTCTGTCAAGCTAATCAAGTTTGCAGATGACACCACCGTTATTGGGCTCATCTCGGACGGGGATGAGTCTGCCTACAGGAGGGAGGTTGAACGCCTGGTGTCCTGGTGCAGCCACAACAACCTGGTGCTGAATGCCCAGAAGACAGTGGAGATTATTGTGGACTTCAGGAAGCACACAGCCCCACTCCCCCCCATCATCCTGACTGACACCCCCATCACCTCTGTGGACTCATTCCGCTTCCTGGGTACCACCATCACCCAGGACCTGAAGTGGGAGCCCACCATCACCTCCGTCATCAAGAAAGCCCAGCAGAGGATGTACTTCCTGAGGCAGCTGAAGAAATTCAACCTGCCAACACGGACGATGATGCAATTCTACACTGCAATCATCGAGTCCATCCTCACCTCCTCCATCACCGTGTGGTACGCTGGAGCCACTATCAGGGACAAACAGAGACTGCAGCGTGTTGTGCGCTCTGCTGAGAAGGTGATTGGCTGCAGACTCCCATCTTTGCAGGACCTGTACACCTCCAGGACATTGCGGCGTGCAGCTCGGATCTCAGCTGACCCTTCTCACCCTGGACACAGTCTGTTTGACCTGCTCCCCTCAGGCAGGAGGCTCCGGTCCATTCGCACCAGAACCTCTCGCCATAAGAACAGTTTCTTCCCCTCTGCTGTTGGACACATGAACAATAACCATATGACTGTCCCCGCCACTAACACATGACCCTACGCTGTGTTCACTGCATCATTCCATGTTTGGCACTGATCACCACCTGCACTCATGTATATATCTTTCAACGTAGGACTCTTAATTCTTATTCTCATGTATATATCTCATGTATATCTCATGCACATATCTTTCTACGTAGCACTTTTAATTCTTATTCCTACTTTTATTTTTTCATGTCTATTTAAGTGCTATTTATGACACTATGTTTGCACTGAAGCACCGCAGCAATTTCCTAATGTTGTAAACCTGCTCAACATTTGGCAATAAACCCCTTTCTGATTCTGATTCTGATTCTGATGACAACTCGCCTCTTAGGTCCTTCTTCCTCTAAAATTGGAGTCTATCTGAATCCCAGAGCAGGTATTCTGTGCTTCTACAGCGTCTCTGACACCATGCACTGAAAAAAGAAAATAGTTGAACCAACTTAATTGAATTATTTCAATTGGTAACACCAAATTTAATTAAGTTCTTTGAAATGAAGTTAATACATTAGATTAACACAACTGATTTAAGTTACATGTACTTAATAAATTAATTGTTGTCAAATAAACATTTTGCATTAATCCAACTTAAAATTAAGACATTTCAACTTAAAGTTTTCAGTTTTTCCAACCCAATAATTTGCATAACCCAAAAGTAAAATATTGCTCTTTGCTAACCTAATAATGTGGTTTAGTGTAAATTACTTTTTGTAGTGACTCTAAAATGAAATTTTAGTTTGTTTAATAAAGCTTAAATCAAAATTTTAAGTTGGCTGAAAATATTTTTCAAAAATTCAAAATCCAATGTTTTTTTTTTTTAATGCTTTATTGTATAAATGTAATAAAGTATTACCTTTATGGCAACCAACACAGCTTTTGGTCAAACACATTATACACATTTGTCCTTTTTAAAAACACATATGCACAAAATGCAAGTAACGCTTAGTAGGACCACAAAGTTGTCATCAAAGTGTAAAGTGCAACACAGTATTACACAAATATCAATCTCAACACATATAGTGTCAACTATGAAAAAGTGCCCCAAGAGTATACAGAAACTTCTCTTCAGCTATAGCCAATGAATAAATATCTGAACAGTGTAGCTGACCAATGGGGATGAAAAAATATAAACACTCTAGAGTTTTAGAATGTCACAACAGTTTGTTGTATAACTGAGCACATCAAACCTGAAATGCAACCTTTCCCTTGAAACGAAGGCAAATATGTCTGAAAAAAAACTTAAAAAATAAATAAAAATACCATACAAAGTATGTATAAAAGCACATTAAATTGGGGTTTGAGGTCTCTTGGAGCATAAAAAAGGCCCAACATCCAAAAGAGACTACATATTTTACATGCTATATGTCCAAACACAGTTGTTCCTTCGCATTATGGCACAAGGCCATTTGTTGGTCATTGTTCTGTGCCATTACTGGGAGCTTTGAAGTTTGATATACAGATTTTGGACTTTGGGGGACATCTTGTGCTGATCAAGCTGCATGAAGATTTTTTGGAGCACTTCAAAAGTGAAGCAAAAGGGTTTTGGATAAGCTAGGTTGAGTGCATAGATCAAACCTAGAAGCAGGGCACAAGCTGAGGCAACCGAAGTTAGTTCATGCAACACTTCCACACCCTCAATGACAATGCCAATGTCTTCAGGTGGCTCCTGCAGTCCCTCCCCCTCCTTCCGAATCACATACACTGCCATGGTGACCTCCTCCAGGTCCCTCTGAACATCATCTGCTCCACAGTCCTACAGAGGGGTACAAGACACAAACACAAATCATCATTAGCCTCACTTCTTACTGTGATTAAGTGTTTGGGTGATGTACCAATATGTGTTATGTGCTGGGCTATTTCTTGGCTGGGTGTCATCACACACCAGAAACAGCAGAGAGAGGTGTATCAACCTGACTCTAATCAAATTGTAAGCAAGAAAGATAAGATTTCCCAACATGTCAAACTATTCCTTTGAACTTGAATAATCAAGTAAGCCCGTCTTACTTAAAACAAAGTCAATCCAATATGTAATGTGTTGTTGCTGGGAATTACATAATGTCCAATATGGTCATGATAATAAATACATGTCAGCAATCCAACTATGGTTCACGTGTTATGTTTGTTCTAACAGTTAACTTTTTTTGTGTCCCTTTGACAAGATGTGCTGACAAACTGTTGAAACTTACAAGGTATTCCTTGATCAGGCCATCTGCATCTTCTCCCAGGAAGATGGTGAGGGCTTTCAGCACACATTCCCTCCGATGATTAATGTCCACAGTCTAGAACAACAAATGTTGATTAATTTTAAACTCTAAATTTCATAAGACAGACATCCTTACTCTTATTGCTTAACTTACATGTACTTTATTTAAAAACAGTAATTCACAAGCCCAGAGATTCATTACAGAAAGAAAAGGGGATGAGTTCAGTGGTGTATTTTTTGAGTCGTTAAAAACATTCATGCATATGAAAGCCATGATTAGCATTGGCCTGCCCATATTGTCTTTATGAAGGATTCAGATATATTTTGACAGCCCTCTTAGTTACGAAGTATCTTGTTTGATGGTACAGATTTACCTGGTCCAATGTGTCCATGATGTTCGCAATCTTTTGGCGTGTTGCTCCTCCTTTGGCACGTATGACTTTGATCAGCTGACTTGAGTGCATGTCTAACTGGGCCATGAACTTCCACTCAAGAGGAACAGCCATGAGCCTCTGGAACTCTGTATTTATCTAAAAACAAAACACAATAGACAGTAGATATTGTATTATGGAACAAAATGCTGAAACTGATTGTATGCCAAAATGTCTATATCCCAAAAAGTATAACATATATGGGAATTCAAAATGTAAATTCTTTCATTAAGTTCAGTGTTATAAAATCGCAACCACATCAAGTTATGACCGATTCATGAAAGTTAACTGCAATAAATCCCGAAGCATACATACGATCACTTCAGTTCCATTCTTACCTCTTTCTGTGTGAAGAGTGCAGGCCATCTGTCCTTCAGTTCCTGAATGCTTGGTTCTTGGTTTACCACCTCATGTTGTCTGTAGGCAAACGTGTTAGCCATTTTGTCTGCGATGACCCTTTCATTGTCCCTTATCCCGATCTCTGTCAGAAGTTCTAGTCTCACTTTTTCCATGCTGTCCAGAGTCTCACCAGTAGGAAAGGATGGATAAAAGTTAGCTTCAGAACGTTTTGGCTTCTTCACTTTTTTAGCAGGGAAAGCATCTGTAGTAGCTTTAGATTTCAGTGAGTTTACACACAGCTCTGGACACCCCTGTAATTTGAGCTGGGTCCTGTAGTTTGCCATTTTGTACTTCAGTCGTTGTTTCCAACCGTAGCAGCCATTGAATGATCCAGGTTCTTTCAAACATGGGTGCTTTTTGATAAGGGCCTCTGCAGCTGCGCAGAAATGTGCATCCTCTGGATAGGCCTTGTAACGGTAAATTTCTTCTGCAACTCTTTTCAGGATATCAGACAGCATTCGGGCGCTTAAAGTCAACATTTTTTGGCTCACACGGTACTCAGTATTCCCCCTCTCTAGCTGTAGCTCTGTGTCATATGAAAATTGGGGAATTGCAAAGTCTTCTGGCCACTGTTGTGTTCGAGATGACATAGATTCAAGGGATGAGAGGATAACTGTGTCATTTGATGCCACCGAAATACCGTCATCAGACTCAAATGAAAGAGACAGAGATGAAGTGGACTGATCGGCACTGATCAAAGGTGGATTTGTTTGCCGGTGGATCACTTTGATTGTCCCCAAATTCCGAAGTTCGGTGGTAGAATTCAGATTGAAGAAGTCGTTGCCAAAGTCTTGGTCCATGTATTGCAGTCTGAAGTTACCTTTTAACCCAAAGGTAGTCTTTATCGTGCTGAGAAGGTCTTCAAGTGACTCTGGGATGCCATTTGGAAGAGTCAGCTTTTCAATGTTGTTCTCTCCTAAAATCACCTTCAGTCTTGCAGGTGTTGAACCAGCCATGGTGGTCTGAGAACAAAGCACAAGCACAGTTAGTGAGGATCAACATGTAAACCACTGACATTTCCAATTAGGAGAATTTAATGTCAAACTAGAGGAAAAGAGAGAAGGCAAAGAGAGGAGGAAAGGGGAGGAGAAAATGAAGAGGAGAGGTGGAGATCAGCTGAGGCAGCGAGGAGAGAAGTCAAACCGAAGAGGAGAGAAGAGGAGAAGAGAGATGGCGAGAATATGGGAGACATTGAAGAGAAGAGAGAAGGAGAGGAGGTGAGGAGAATATAGGAGACAACAAGGAGAGGAAAGAAGAAAAAGAGAAGAGAAGCAGAAGGGGGGAAGAGCATAGGATTAGCATTCACTGACTGGAATCCAGCAACCTGCATTAAAAAAATGACATAACTGATGAATTGCCAATGACATCATCACACCACTTTGGCTTGCAGTATAAAATAAATATGTTCTGAGAACACATTAGTATTGTATGGGTCTGGGTTTTGTTTTCCCACTTAAGAAAATACTTTATCATATTTTGAGGCCTCACCCTTTAAACATGGACATATCTTTTCAAGGTGACAAGACGCATCCCTCTAATTTTGTAGTCTGCCAGTGGGTAGGTATCATGCAGTTCTTGTGGCTCAACAAGTTCCACTTCTTTGCTTGGTGATGTTTTGAGATCATAAGCTCTGTAGTGTTCCATATACCATCCGCTAAGCTTTTTCAGAATGAAGATTAGTTTGTCCTGCAGTATCACCATTTGGATGATTTCACCAAACTCTGGCAGTCCTCCCAGTGAGCCATGGATCAAGATCATCCCACACTTGTAGATTAGTCCATTATATGCTACACTTTTAGCCAAGCACACATTGTCCATATCTGGAGACTTCTGTCTCAGTGCATTTGAGATGTCCTTGTTAAGAACATCAATGTGAACAGTGGAAACATCTGTTACTTCCAGTTGGCAAAGCTAATTGCATGCAAATGATATGCAATCTGATACTGATGTCTCTGTGAAAGGGAAAGAAGTACATTTTTGAAGCATCTGATGTTCCTTGCAACTCTTTTAAAAAAATCTATGCTTTGCTTCGAATCGCATAGTCCATAGTGCAACCAGTGGCCCAAACTTACGGATCAAGTATGGATAATGTTCCAAGTAGTGGTGCTTTGGTTTAAGATTAACATCTGGGAAAACCTCTTGAAACTTGATTCTGTGCTCGGAGATCTTAAAACCAAGATATGCAATGGAGTCCTCAGTATGAACAGGACTGACAACAAGATCAACAATGTCCTTCAAGTCTGTTAAGACTTCATTAAGTGTACAGTCCTTGCAGTCCTTGCATCTCCACATGAAGCATAGCACTGGAGAAACAAAGAGACACGCTTTACTGGGTGTATATAAATAATTTGAGAAAACACAGAGGGAGAGTTGGGCAATATTACAATATATCAATATGGTGATATGAGACTAGATCTCATCTCAGCTTTTTGCCACATTGCCCAACACAAAGCGAATCATTTAAACACAAAATGTATTCATCAAATGTAGCCAGCCCTCTCTAATTAGATTTTAAAGGGATAAGTTCAAAACAAAAGTTTAAAAACAAAACCCAAATGCCCATAGGTACATTTTTTTTTTTTTTTTGCAATTGTTTTATATATAAAGCCGATTCCTGTTCAGTGTAAAACTGAATTAAGTTTAAATGAGCAGTGTTGGGAAGGTTACTTTTAAAATGTATCCCATTACAGATTACAGAATACATGCCCCAAAATGTATTTTGTAACGTATTCCGTTACGTTACTCAATGAGAGTAACGTATTCTGAATACTTCGGATTACTTAATATATTATCATGCTGTTTACAACTACATGAATGTGATTTATTACTATTACTGAAGGTCCGCGGCTCCGAACAGTAGTAAAGGAACCTCTGGCTAATACGTGGGTTCCGTGTCGGGCTCGTAGCCGAAAAATAGCTTTACTTTGTTGTCTAGGCCAACTTTGCTAGCGAGAGACAGAGAGAGGCGTTGAAAGGCTGCTCCAACGGAACTTATTGTTTCGGAGGAAAACACGAACACAGTGTACAGTCGAGTCTTAATAGCTTACTTACAACTGGGCTCGTCAGGCACTCTTCTTGGCTGCAGTGGTTATTATTATATTTACATGCTTCCAGCTCCCGTTTCTGCTTGATGATAACTCGTACTTTTCCACTCTCCTTTTTCTCCCTCCTCGCGCTCACAGACCCATAACGTGTATGGCAGTCCATTCTCCCTGCAGCACGGACTACACTGCCCATGAGGCTACATTCTTTAGGGCTATGTCTGTAACACTCTACCTTTTAGCTTAGCACAACAACAACAAAAAGGTGCTCTCTCACCCAGGAAACACAGTCGCAAAGAGAGCGCGTGTCACCCTGTAACCATGGTAACCGTAACGCTGCAGCCTGGAACAACAGAACGTAGCTGTCAAACAAAACCCAAACAGTCCTGACCCACGACAATATGAAACAGGAATGTACTGCAGTGTAATCCATTTATTTCAACAAAGTAACTGTACTCTAAATACCACCTTTTTAAACGGTAACTGTAACGGAATACAGTTACTCATATTTTGTATTTTAAATACGTAACGGCGGTACATGTATTCCGTTACTCCCCAACACTGTAAATGAGACATTACTATTTTGAACTTGCATACCTTTGTTGTTGATGAAGTGAAAGTACGCAAGTTCACAGGTAAAACGAGCTGCCTGGCACGCCTCCACACAGGAATGCCCCTCTTGAAGTAGTCACAGAGCTGAGAAGAAGTTAGGTCAGAAGGTGGCGATGGGGCATCACATTGGACACCAAGCCAAAGGTTGTGGCACTGTTCAGGGTTCCAACCAGAGGTGATGTAATCTTTCTGCCATCAGCAAACACCCCTCTGGAGAGGTTGACAGGAAGGAAAGGAAGCGCTACCCAAAGTCCTAAAGATTAAAGATATGTTCGAGTTAGTCTGTCGATCTTTCATCATGTTTACAGTGTTCATCTGCATCTATGTACTTATATATGTATTCAGACACAGACCAGAAGTGTGCTAGGTCTACAAGAAATCTGATGGCTGTATTTTCTGTGTTCAATAGCGTAATACTTTCTTCTATGATTTCTAATTTTGATTTTCTGCCGCACACCATCTCCCTCTCACACGGCTGATCCGTGCGTGTACGAGCGCTGCACACACCCTTTCTCCTCGCCTTCTTAACGTCATGTACATTGAAAGCAATGCAAGCGGCAGTAAATGCATGCTTCCTGGAGCCACCACAGCTAAACTTTACCTCCTACATCACCCGTGGCCGTGACCGCATGAACTATTCGCGCCGACAGGCATACTGCGAACAACCACTCGTGTATAAATGCGCGCGCCCGAAGTAACGTAGTCTGAAGAGAACCGCGGTCCAGCTTGCCGCTATAATGTGCTAATGCTAATGAATAACTAACAGTAAGCCAACACCGACACACTGCATGAATACACAACTTTAAGCTAGCATTACGATATTAAAACAAGAGAGTACTGCCGGCAAACTACTAACTTAACCTACATGTCCAAGCACAAACTACCAACAGGTCTGACATTTCGCTAATGTTAGCAGGGCTGAATGATAGCGGTTTGGTCAGGTCAATTTACTAAACACTTAACAATACAGTTGGAATATTTTTATATCTAATATATTAAAATATGTGTTCTACATTTGACTTACCTTCAAGGACTATGGAAAAAGTAATATCTTCGTTACCTTATTGACCAAATTGTTCACGAGGTCCTGCCTGCAGCCAAGTGCCTCTCAAATTGTTGTTCTCAACCGCAGGTAGAAAATTCTGGAGAAGGCGGAGACGTCATGACATCAGACGCACTGCGTCACGAGAAACCTAATTGATGCAGGTTGACTCTAATGAGAATAGCAGGTTACATGTGTACTGAGGGAACAACACGTAATAACAAGTTGATATACTCCACAAATTTAGACTGGCTCCACTAAAGCAGAAATCTTAATGAAACTGACTCTGAACTTTACGTAACTTCAACTACTGCTGAAATACACTTTTTAGAGTGTGGCCCTGCTACACAGAGTCCAGACGACATTCACTGAGCCGCTCTATGCTGGACTGTGGATTTGGGGGGGGGGTATTTTATTTCAACCACTGCTACATCAAATGATATACAGTAAAATACTGTTTAACTGATTTTGCCTTTATTTGTTATATTTTTTCTATGATCTTGATTTTATTAATAGAATTTATATATACATATACACGCCCGATTGCCACTGTAGCTTCTTTTCAGGCCCACAGTTTGTGAAACTGCCTTGCAGTTTCTCAGGTCATTGCACAGTCTGACCTCAGGTGAAATTACTGGGCCATCAGCTCCTGGGAAAAATGCTATTCAGATAATAAGTGAACAATCTTACAAAACAAAAAAACAAAAATAAACCACGATAAATTGCATGCATCATTCTGCAAACAATTTGTCTTCTTTGTACACTGGACAAAGCAAAAACTTCTGTATTTATCTGAAGAGTTAGTTGGGACTGAAGCCTGATAACAACTGTGTTTAGACTGTTCCTTCCCATTCCATGCAAGGCCACCCGGGTTGGCTGGAAGACTGTTTACTTAGCCTGGCAGGGCGAAGGACACTGTCTCAGCTGAACTCTGGACACGCACACACATACATATACACTGATATGCACACACCCATCCCCCCCCCTTTCCAAACGCCTTCGATGGTGGGTGTCGGTCTGTGCTCGTCGTCGGCTTGTCTGTGTTCCATGGTGTTTCGTTCCCCTCTCTGCGTCTCTCTGCCCCGCACCCCGTTTCTTACGTTCTCAGGTTTGTTATTTGGTTTTCCCAGTTTAGGTTTCTTTAGTCATTTGTCACTGCCAGTTCCGTCACCCCATTACTTGTAAATAAACATCACTTGCATTATCAGTCAACTGCCTGCATTTTGGGTCCTTTTCCTCCAACACCACGCGGCTCGCCTCGGCTGCCGTGATAGTACGAGCCGACCAAACATGGACCCAGCGGCATCCGCACCTTCCGAGGAGCTTCGGGCTTAATTGACGCCGATTTCTGGCTCGTTACGTTTCCCAGATCCTCTGTAATCATTGTGCACACCTTTGATCCCATCAGTCCACTAACCAGCAGTCTGTCTGTTGACTATCTATAAGAGTCATTCGCTGTCAGAGCTTTCTAGTAGATATAGTATCCCACATATTTTGTTCTAGTTTAGTTTAGCTTTCTTCACTAATTACTTCTTTGTTTTGTTCTAACTCATATCTCTTTTCTCTGGATCTGTCCACTCATCTAAGCCAGAAAAGCTTCCCTCAACAGCTCCCCTTCAGACACCATCACCAGCCTGTCTACAGTCTTTGCTGCTTCTTCTTCTTCTTTTTTTTAAAAAAAAACAATTTCCCCCCTACTTCTTTTTCTCAGTGTGCTTTTGTCTGTTTGCAATGGCACCATTTAGAGTTTCAAAATTAGTTAGATTTTTTTTAACACATAACTTAAATGAGCTGATTATATTGCAGCATGCAAATACTTAAGACAGCTGTGAAAAAACCCTCACAAACATCAATGAACTGAAGCAACATTGTGGGCAATAATTCTTAAACACTGATGTGAGAAACCTATACAGTCATAGAAAAACTGATTACTTCCAGTTACTACAACTGTTGTAGAGACCCACCCTTTGGCACATCCCAGCACACCCACTCACTTCACCAGATGCACCTTGTTTAGTTCTCTCACTGTTGGAGCCAAGTCCAGGCCAATATTTTACTCAGTTACATCATGCCATATTTAAGTATTTGTCATAATCTTTAAGTTTTTATTATAATCTTGATCATTTTAGGTTATAATGTAATATCCTGTGCTCCATAAATTAATCCTGCTTTATTAGTCTGTTGTTGTTGTAAAGTGTTGGTAGATGTCATAAAGGGGTGTGTATTTGGCCCGCATGCGGAGGGGTGTGGGTAAAAGGTTAGGTAAGCAAGCAGGACGTGGAGCAACAGTTTTCTGACCGTCGCCGTTTTAACGTCATTTTTTGTTGTAACACAAAGGGAATATAAACGGAGCTCCCACCAGAGGCATTTGTTTTGTACCTTTCGATTTGTAAGGAAAATAAATGTTTTGCCCCTTTTTTCCTTCGCCTCGTTTTTTGCTACCGGAAGGCATCCAAGAGACTTAACAAGAGCACGAGTCAGAAACTTTACGTTCTGCAGAAGCGGCAAAGAAGGACCGAAGGTTGCCGCTATAATACTCACCTTTGATTGGGTGTGGTGCTTGTCCTCGATTGCAATCACCTGTCACACATTATATGTCACACATTATATAAGGACTGCATTCACTTTTGGCTCACTCTTTCTTCACTTCCACACGGGGCGGCAGCTGAGGTGAGGTTCTATTTGGGTTTTATTTTATGTATTGTTTAAGGGAATGAGTAACTTAAATCTGTTTTCCTGTTTTCTTTCAGCTGTGGCAGTCCATGTGTGTCTTTGTTTCCTTCCTTCTTTGCCTTATTTATTTGAGAATAAAAGGAGAACCCTGAGAATAATTCTGAATTAGATGGCTGCTTTTTCTTATTCTAACCGGATGAGCCCATGATGCTGATTGCTTCAGCCCTGAACCTTCCTTCCTTCAAAACAACAACTAAAGGTGGTCCTATAAGCCATTTAATCACAGAGCCGTGTGTAAACTTTCCTTTTCACATGACCGTATCTACTGTCATGAAATCCTGCACACTGATTCTCACCAGAGCTCAACTGGCAGTTTTGAAACCAACACAAATGGTGCTCAGCAGAGTTTGTTTTAACACAGTGTGAAAGCTCTCCAAAAACATTTGTCTTTTAAATGTTTTTTTCCATGAAAACAATATTTTCAATATGTACTCCAAGAGGTTTGAATGCAATTGATGGAGGACATGTTTAGACTCATAACACACGTGAAAAGACCCAGAAAAACCGAGTTAAAAATAAAAACGATAACAAAATAACGCTGAAAACCGATAAAAACCCTGAAAACCATACATTTCACACCTGAGCTTCAACTCTCGCGGCCCGGTACCAAACGACTCACGGACCAGAACCGGTCCGAGGCCCGGGGGTTGGGGACTGCTGATTTAAGTACTCACTGAGCAGCTCTGATAGTTAGGTATAATATAGAACAAGAACAACCCATCTTTTTTAAAAGTGAATATCCACGATTTAGATTTTATATTTAGACAGGATATTTCCATCCATCCATCCATCCATCTTCATCCGCTTTATCCGAGGCCGGGTCGCGGGGGCAGCAGCCTAAGCAAAGAGGCCCAGACCTCCCTCTCCCCAGCCACCTCCTCCAGCTTATCCGGGGGAATACCAAGGCGTTCCCAGGCCAGCCGAGAGATATAATCTCTCCAGCGTGTCCTGGGTCTGCCCCGGGGCCTCCTCCCGATGGGACATGCCTGGAACACCTCACCCAGAGATGAGGCGACTGGAAGAAACAATAGAGGGAGGGATGATTGTCATCTGTCCATCATGCATGGAAGGCATGCAGATTCTCAGACATTATGATGTGTAATGTGATTGGACAGTGCTGTGACAGCGAGCTGTAACCTTCAGCTTCCTGCCTACTCCAAGAATAAACATGCTAATCGTGTACAGTTCATCATATATCCACAGCCTGTTTGAGTACTTTTAATATGAGCCAGGCTCAAGTTTGAGCTGCAACTATCACTTTATGAATGAAATTCAAATTCAAATTGTATTTGCCACACACACGCGCACACACACCGCTCTCCGCCTCCTGCTGTGTTCGTTTCTGGTACCTGAACTGGAATGTGCAGGACCTGAACTCTTCTTCCTCCTCCATGAGGCTCCTTCTTCTGCAGGGCGTTCAACCACAGAATCGTGACAGAATCGTGCCAGGCTGCCATTTCTGACTTGGGTCTCTGTAGTCCTTGGCGAGAACTTTTTGTCCAACATTGAAGAATCTAGTTTTGTTTCTTGTTGTTTCCACCATGGAAGACTGTTTATCTTGGACATCCTTGCGAATGTCTGGTTTCAGCAAATCTAGACAAGAAGATACTGATGCTTTTCAACATCAACGACCCTGGAAACCCAATAGAGCTAGCCTTCGAGCATCGCTATGGAAACATTGTGTCCTACCGCTGGTATTGCATCTGTTCACACACACAACAAGCTTTGGTAATCACACTTGAGTTATTTGCAGTAAAACGTGTTCTCTCGCCATCTTTGTTGCAGCTGTAGAGCGGGTTGATGTGAAACAGTTTACACACACAATTACTATTAATACCAAAGACACATGCGCCTCTGCTTGATTTGTGCCATCTTTTGGATCTGAAGCGTGACTGATTAGGCCGCTCTGTGTATGCATGAGTGTTTGTGTGCGTGTGAGTATGTGTGCAAGTACATCCTTCCTGTTCACAGGCTCAAAGTAACTGATAAGTGTTTCTAAGGAGGCGTGGCCTGCTTCCACGTCATTTCCCAGCAAGTTAAGGAGATAAAGGAATTTGCATTTGATAGCTGTGCTTGGAAATCTTGATATGACGCTCAAAGTAGAAAAGAAGCATCGAAAGTCAAAGAGGTGTCGATGCAAGTGAGGGAGGTCATCACTGGACTGAAAAAGAAAAGAAAACCAAGACAGATAAATAAACCAATAAGTAAAGGAGGTACAGTCTTAAAAATAAAGACTATGTGAACCAGCTCAGCTCAACCAAAAGAAAGACCGAGGAAGATAACTAAAGTGCATGATGTGCATGGTGTTATTATCTTATAATGCTCATTTTTATATTATTACTGTATATTATTATTAGTGAATTACTTCCATGGTTAAGAAAAAACAACTTCACAACATCTAACCGAGTCAATAACACTTGTGGGGAGGTAGGTGTACTATTGTCACCGTCTACAATCAAGTGACGCCTTGATGAATTTAAATGCAGAGGGTTTACAGCAAGGTGCAAACCGCTGGGTATACTGAAGAACAAGGTAGCCAGATTAAACAGTACTCAGCATTCATCCATATGTTGTAAAACTGATCAGACTGCAAAAGGATGAGGACTAAAAAAAAGCAACCCGAGGGTTTCTCAAAGCCCTACACAACTTCCTCTCTGTTTTCTGTCATAATTACTTTGACCAGTAGAGGGCACTATCACAGAGTCCTCAGAAGCTGCTGGAACAACAAAAAAAGGACTCAAAATAAATCCCAATAAGGTAATAAGATCCCTGATTTACGAATAAATTCTTTACAAATCCTACCATGTGGATTCATGGATTTTTTTTTCACATTCTGTCTCTCACAGTTGAAGTGTACCTCTGGTGCAAATTACTGACCTCTGTCATCATTTTAGGTGGGGGAACTTGCACAATCGGTGGCTGACTAAATAACAGCGCACCTGCATAATTACCTCACGTTATGTGATAAATATTCCCCAGGTGAGAGTTACAGGTTATGTTTTACTTCTTTTTTTCCTTTTGGTGAACTATCAGTCATGTTAATAAAATATCACCATCTCTCAAGGCCTGTGTCACTAAGATGGATAAGCGTTGATGGTTTGTGAGCTATACTGTCATTTACAAACATGGTGAACATGCTGCAGGGAAGCAGGTGAAATGGTGTGTAGTAAGAGTGCGGAGATTCGGGAGCTCCTGGGTCCACTGGGATGCTTTGGAGACAAATGTGTCCCAGTTTGTTGGTCTGGCGGCTCACCCCCTGCAGGTGCTGTCAGCACCGGCTGCACTGCAGCAGTAGCAGTCAGCTGTCATCAATTGGAAAACAGTGGTAAAACATAAAGAATTAAAGTCTTATGAAAAGAATTGAAGAGTAAATTGGAGACAAACTTTCTGTTTCGCACAACTGATCACATAATTAATAAAAAAAAGTGGTCGTGGACATCAAAGCTTTGCAACCACTAAATTTTACTTCACACAGTTTGACCTGATTTCAGGCACAGAGCTGCTGTGAGGGAACCCTGCAGGTAGCTAACCTCCAGGTAATTGGAGCCAAGATGACACACAGGGCCTTATGAAGTTCAAGCGCCGTCTGTTTCAGAGCAAACACCCCCCCGGCTTCGATTCACAGAGCGGCGTGATGATGAAACCGTGACTGCACCCGGGGACAATGTTCTCTTTTTACGGCTATTACGCTGCACGCTCACCTAACTTGCGTTTGCACCTTTTGTCCACACGTAAACTGCGTTTAGCATTTACCTGTGGACGAGGAAGACGGAGAAAACGCAGCGTCAAAGGTGTGCGCCTATTTTGACGCCACACTGTGCGCCAAGTTTTTGTCTCGGTGCCATGAATTCCTACAATGGCAGACTTAGACAAAATACTGTTAATTTTATTATCTTCAGGGTTTAAATGCTTACATATACGGATTTGCTTGTAATTGTTGCCTATATACATTTTAAGCTATTATTTATTATTTAGTTCAATCAATAGATCAAGTTTTGTAGTGACTATGAAATATATTGTAATTATCTGTTTCCTGTTTATCCTAGACAGGGCAAAAAAGGACTCCAAATTAAAAAAAAGATAAAAATGAAAGACTGGTGCATTGTGCAGTTTAGCACTGGTGGTACAGAAATAGTCCCTAGATCATGGATAAATGGGGAGAAATTGTCATGGCCTCCATATCCTCCGTGAGACACATTCAGGATCCACGACGCAGTAAAGAGGAGAGTTCATCCTGGTTCAACATGGCTCACCTATGCACCAGTCCGACTTCTAATAAGCCATGGTGGGTATCATCTGGATTGGTGTTGTATAAATGTAACAATAACAGGTTTTTCGTGTCCTAATTTATGTCTGGCCATACATTGTGTTTGTACTTCCAGACACATTTCACAAAGCAGAACGCAGTCTTCAGAAATATCTAAGTGAACACTGTGATACGTCTGACCTTCAGTCCGAAGCTGAAACTCAGACCAGTCATAAAAGAAAGCACAAGTAAAACTTTTTTTATTTCACAAACATATCTTTGATTGCTAAGAATTTATGATCTTGTCTTTTATACATATCTGTGGTGCTTGCATACTGCAATATCACCACATAATATAGTCCAAAAAGTGGAAGCTTTCCCCAGGCCCCTCGAGTGAAAATACCAGGTAATAAAATACTGTCTAGTGTCTTTGTACATATCTGTGTGTGACACAAGGAAACTTTTGACAAGTTGTCTGTATTCTTAAATACTTAAAAAAAAAATTATCTTTTTCTGTCAGACCTGACGAGAGCTGTTAACGAACTCCGTGAGGAGGTCAGAGCCATCCGCAATACCGGCTGCAATGAATCGGTAGATGCTGGGGTACTGCCTCTGGATTTGCCCTTGCACAACATTGAGGAGCTAAACAATGCAGAGCCAGCTCTTCAATTACAAGAGGCAAATAAGGCAATGGTAAGTATATAAAGGTTATGTACACTTTGTAACTATAAATTGTAATAGCTGTCAGATGTGATTTAAATACATAACAACGGCCTGTTGATTAAACACACAAGCACTTGCCTACACATTTAAGACATGAGACACGCTAATTCCATCTCTTAAAATGTGTCTATAGGTGAGACGCTTTGCCTTGATTGGAGCCTGACGCAGCAGTTAGGGGCAAACTCTATGTCCGAGTTTGTCTTTGCACAAGCAGTGCAGAAATGGCTCCGATACGCCCCAGATCATTTGGGTGGTGCAGGACGCACATCATGCAAAAAAATTACAAACTTATGTGAAACATATAAATGTAAATAGAAAACTGTGTTTTAATAAAGTAGTTAGCAAACGAAACATGCCTATTGACCTTTTTTTGTTTATTTTTTTTTTCTCTGTTACATCACATGCAATGCTTTCTTATTTTAGGATAATAATATTGACATGATACATCGTGAGACATTTGTTTGTTTGTTTTTTATAAAGGGTGTCCAATTTGAGGAATAAGTACAATTATGTGTTTAGGTGGTTTAAGTATTGATGGAAACATGCGGTAGTTTAGTATTGGTTAAAATACCTATAAAGAAAGGTAGATTTCCAGTCATGATTTAACTGTTTTAATAAAAAGCAACTGTGCGAAAGAGGTGGAAAATCAACACCATAGTTCAACAGTGTTTCAATATCAGAATCTGACATTGTTTCAATGTCAACAGTATTAGAAAATATAATGTTGAATCAACGTCAGGTTTCAACATTGATTCAATGTTGAAACCTGATGTTGTTTCAACGTTAAAAAAAAAAGGGTGCAAGAGTGACGTTAGGTCAACATCACACTTCAACGTTGAATCAATGACACAGCCTGATATTGACTCAACATTGTTTCAATGTTTCCTTGCTACACAGATATCTGTGTAGTGGACAGTTGATGGGAGTGGAGCGCTGACATGAATAGCGCTCTGAGTTGTTAAACCATCCAAAATTGGGTGTTAATTAATGTGGGTGTCGAAGGCTTCCCTCAAGTTTCTGGAAGGAGAGAGATGATCACTTGGCACAATGTCCGTACAAAAGTGGAGCCGCACAAGCTCATGACGGGTTACTCTTTTCCTTCGTGCACACAGATGGTCACTCCATGTGGGCCTCGGTTCAGAAAGAGCCGCCTCCTCACAAGCCCGACTACAGCAGCATCGAGCAGCTGTTCTGCCTCCCGGTGGCCGAACACAAAGACAAGGGGGCAGCTGCTCCTGTCAAGAAGGAGCCTAAAGAGGTGTGCTTGGTCAGCTCTCGACGGTGCTCCTCGGAGCAGAAACACTCAGAAAAACACTGCTAATAAGCAGAGGCGAACAATCAGTAATCCTGTTTTTGTTCTCTTACACCCCCCTTCTCCACCCACCTTTTTATAGATCACGTTCATCGACCCAAAGAAAAGCTTGAACGTGAATATATTCCTCAAGCAGTTCAAATGGTGAGATATCAAACACATTTTTGTGATTTGATGCGTTTTGCTCGTGTTTCTACTTTTTACGTTCTCTCCGTCCAGCACAAACGAGGAGTTTGTGGGCATGATCCAGAGTGGGGATCGGACTCGGTTTGACGTGGAGGTGCTAGAACAGCTGCTTAAGCTCCTGCCAGAGAAGCATGAGGTTTGTGCTGCCAACATCCGTACCTCGAGTGTTTTTATCTGCCAATTAAGGCCCTGCTTGAGAATGATGGTGCTTTGTCTGAGTCAGTGCTTTGTGTTTTCACGTAGATGGAGAATCTGAAGTCCTACCAGGGAGAGAAAGACAAGCTGGCAAACGTCGATCGCTTCTACACCTCCCTCCTTACTGTGCCGTGGTAACCCCCCCCCCCCTTCTTTTAAGTTTATTTCTGCTTTAAGTGTTGCTTACATGGCTGCCGTCTGCGTGACTTCTTCTCTTCTCGCTCTTCTCTTCAGTTATCAGTTGAGGATTGAGTGCATGCTTTTGTGCGAGGAAACTGCTTCAGTGTTGGAGATGCTCAAACCTAAAGTCAAGCTTATGGAGGAGGCCTGCCACTGTAAGTAAACCTTAGTCCCTCACCTGTGTTCGCATGCATTCAGCTATAATTCTTAAGGGAGGGGTTCACCTTAAAATCAGTTTTCTGGCTTTTCATCAGTGTATCTGTTGCACTCTTGACTCCAATGAAAGCACATGGCACTTGCCTTGAGGATATTCAAAGCAGAAAATGTTGGATTTGTGCAACTGCAACGTCTCTTTCCAGAAATCATGATGCAGCTACTCAAAAAAAAAAACAAATCCATAATTCTTATTTTGAGCAGTTTTGTGTGGGAACTATTTTCTCTCTTTACCGAGCCATCTACACCTGGAAGGGTGTCTGGCTCTGCATTCTCCGAATCATGCTGGCTTTTTGCACAATGTGTGTTTTATTGAGCACTTCTAGCCACCACATCCATCTCCGAGGTGGCTTGAAGCCAAGTGAGACAGAGCGAAGCCCACGATCCTCCGCCAGGAAAAGGGTGGAGCTGAGCTATCGTCTCATGTGGAGGAGTTCACGTATTTACAGGTTTAGTTCGTGAGTGGAGGAGTGCAGGATTGGCAAATGGATTTGCTGCACGATATGCAGTGATGCGGGCAGTGTGTTAGTCTGTTATGGTGAAGAAAGAGCTGAGTGTGAAGGCGAAGCTGTCAGCTTGATTAGTCCATCCGCATCATGTTGTCATGACTGAGCCCTGTTTGTACAGGTGAGGAACGTAGTCATCCGCGTTCACTCCTCCACAGCCAGCTGAGGTGAGTGGGTG
Source organism: Simochromis diagramma (assembly GCF_900408965.1). Classification (NCBI taxonomy): domain Eukaryota; kingdom Metazoa; phylum Chordata; class Actinopteri; order Cichliformes; family Cichlidae; genus Simochromis; species Simochromis diagramma. The sequence continues at coordinate 170,885 of NW_024386942.1, forward strand.
TCTGACTACGATGCTATCCGGTCGCCTCCTAGGTGAAGACGTTTTGGGCATATCCAACAGGGAGAAAGCCCAGGACACACTGGAGACATTATGCGTCTCAGCTGGCTTGGGAGTGCCTCAGGAAGAGGATAAGGCGGTGGTTTGGGGAGGAAGGAAATTGAGTAGATGGATGAATATATCCACCAGCTTAATGCGAGTAGATGGCATTACAGCCCAGGTGAGAGGAGTATCATTAATGTTTACGTCCTGTTATCTGTCACAGGCGCATGCTTCACGTCGGGATGGATGTGGGCTTCCTTCTGTTCAGTGATGACGATGCATTCACTTAAGCAAGAAAAAAAAGTTCCTGCACAACGAAGCTTGTCTATTTGCTAAATAACTGGGACATCATTTATGAAAATGGCACAACAGGCCTGATTGTGGGGAAAATAAGGAAATTTGATTAAGGGTGAACTTTGTTTTAATTGGCTAGCTTAAAATATGTCTTATATGTTAACACAATGTCACTGGTTTCCCAGCTCTTAGAACGAGCACGCTCATGCCCAGTTTTTGCAGGCTCATCCTCGATGTGGGAAATTTTCTCAACTATGTAAGAACCTCATCCCTCATTTCTCCGTCAGTTGAGCTGACATTTAGACAGTTTGCATTTTTAATCACTGGTCCACTTTCAGGGAAGTCACACTGGGAACGCAGAGGGCTTCAAGATTAGCTCCCTGCTCAAGCTCACAGAAACCAAGGCCAACAAGAGCCGCATTACGCTGCTTCATCACATCCTGGAGGTACGCAAACCGGCCGGCAGCTACTGCAGTGTCTTTTGGGGGTTTTTTTTTTCCTCCTCAGTCATGAAATTGTTTAATCACCCATTGCATGGCTTGTTTTGCAAAGGAAGCAGAGGCAAAGTACCCAGAGCTGTTGGCTCTACCGGATGAAATAGCCTTAAGTGAAAAGGCAGCAGGGTATGGAAATCTTTCATGCAAACTTAGTCTTAATTTTTTTTTCTTCAACTATTTTGTCAAAGATTTCTAACACTTGGCGCTTGTCACCCTTGCTCCTCAGAATTAACCTGGACTCTGTTCAGTCAGAAGCCAGTGCGTTACTCAAACGGCTGAATGAGACAGCCAAGAAAGTCTCCAACTCTGCGGAGGAGGTGAAGGAACAGTATGCAAAAGTTCTCGAGGTAAAACGTCAATCTTTGCTTTTTCTCCAAATGGCTGCAAAACTGCATAACTCGGCACTGTTTTCTTGGCAGCTGGATCCACATCCCAAATGCTTCTCTCTCTCTGCTGCAGGCAAATCTGGAGTTGTTCGGAGAATTAAACGAGAGATTCGCCGCGATTGAGACGAAAAAGGGTGAACTGGCTGTCTATTTATGTGAAGATGCCAATCAGCTGTCACTGGAGGAACTCTAGCCTGGATGTGTTGCCAGGCCCAACAGGCACCAACTGCGATCTTCAGGTATGCTGTACGGCCACAGGCCAGACGTCTTTGTCATACAGTGTCTGCCTTTTCTTCATATAGCGTGACTTGTTGTCCCTCACGGAAGCAAAGATGAGGAGCCCGGCCAGGGTCAGGGCCGCTGCAGCTATTAGGAGCCACCACCTCATGACAACAGGACACACCCTCCTGTTGTGAGTAGACCCCCCGGCCAGAAAGGCTGTTCCCTCCACCGGGCGAGATCACAACGATCGGGCGAGCCTGTGTCGGCTGAGTTTAGATGGCTTCACTTACTCTCCTGCAGTGGCTCTGATGGATCCAAGATGGTCGTTCCGCTATTTTGCAAGCTCCAGTTTTTCCTTTGGAGCACTTTGATCAGAACCCAGTCACCGGGCTGTAATCTGCAAGACACTTGATAGACATCATTACGTTCTTCGTTATTTACAATCATCTCTTTGTTTTCTAACAGCTTAGACATCCATTTTGCTACTGAAATTGCATCTGCCTTTTTCACTGGGTAGATTTCTGGCCACTTTGAGAAGACATCTATAACCACTAGGGCGTATTTTTACCCTTGGCATTCATTTAGCTCAATAAAGTCCATATGGATTGTGTGAAAAAGATAAGGTGGTGTGGGAAAACGGCCTCTTTTTGGTCTTAGATTTCCCTGAGCATTATATTTTTGACACGTCATGCACGTTCTGACAAATTGTTTTGCTGAGGTTTCAAAATTTACAGTGTAGAATTTACAGTGAAGAAATGAGAGTTGACAATACTGGTCAGTCCCCCCGTTGACAAATGCGGCCGTTTTGTGGAGGGATTTTGGCAACACTGGCTTGCCATAACACATCATTAAGTCGTTTGTCAGAACTGCACCGTGTTTTAGCCATTTTGTCTGTTCGGCTGTGCTTGCTGCTTTTTGTTCATTTTGCAACACATCCAGTGGAATCTGATGTGTGTTTACTGCCATCAATGTGATGTTTGTCATTTGTGCCGCCTGTTTTGCTGCTCTGTCAGCAAAGTTGTTGCCTGTAGTAATGAGTCAGTAGGCGTTGTAAGAGGTTGGCATGCTGAACCGGTTTTCCGGTTGATGTAATCATTCCTCTGTTTTGCCAAATTTTTTGCAAAATGATGCACAGCAGAGAAAACATACTCACTGTCTGTATGTATATTTATTAGTTTGTCTTTGTGTATTTCACATGCGCGAATCACAGCTATCAGCTCAGCGCTCTGTGCAGGACATGAAGAAGAAAGTGGTTTTGCTTCTATTATTCTACTATCTGTGGTTACTGCGTAACCTACACAATTTCGGCCTGTGCTGTAAGGTCAAATGCTGTTCTCCTAGCTTCCACACTTGCTGATCATAAGGTGGATCTGGGCCTGGAGTTTGTTTAAATCTCAGAATGTTGTGATACTCGGTTGGTTTCTGGAAAGTGGATGTGGCGGGTGTGTGTTGATGGGCCACATCGTGTAGTGCTTTTAGCTCTGGTGGGGTGTCATTTAGCATGCACTCAGCAGTTAATTGTTGTACAGTTGTGTGGCCTGCAGCTGACTGTACAACTAATTTGTCCTTTGAAAACTGTAAGTTCTTAAGTGGCCGCCTCAAAACTGTTTTGCATTATTTCTCTGTGGCCTCCTCCTACAATCTCGTGTGAAGTGACCTTCCTGTCCACGGTTCTAGCAGGCGTTGTCTCTATGTTATCTGCTGTTTCTGCGTGGCTGTCTGCAGCCTTGGTGTTTGTGACTTTGCTCGCCTCTCTGTTCCTGATAGCCACCTGCGAATTAGTGTTTTTAGTCTATTGTCAACACGTCAGCCTTATTTTTAAGTTACAGAATGCTTCTTCTTTTTTCTCTTCTCTATAGATGCAACACTACATTTTCACTTAAGGCAGTTTTAAATAATTTCTAGTTTTTCAAACAAATCATGGATCTCACACATTTCAAACTTTGAAGTTAGGGTTGTTTCCCATTTATACATATAAATATATATATTTAACTTTGCATTGCTCACAGCTCATAGCTCACAGCTCTCAACCTAGGCATTTTCCAATCATATGCCTAATCACTATGTGTCACTGTGATTCTCAAGTATTGTCACAAGTTCGTTTAAATTTGTTTCCAAAACCAACAAAATAATCAAACAAAAACAAAAACATAAACGTGTCAGAACACAAAAGAAAAAATGCTGCCATCCGAACAAGGCAGAAGTCTGCATATGTTGGCTTTTAATAGCATGCAGCTTCTGCTCTAAAAGAAACAAATAAATAAAAAGAAAAAGAACATGTGGAACATGCTCATCAGCTTAGCAGTGTCTACATATTTAATTCAGCTTCTCAATCCTGTAGTTTTAGCTGTTGTCTACAGGGTTTTGCTTATTGGTTGTTATTATAGGTGTGCTCTATATCTCAGCAGTGTGTCATTCTAGGATGATAGGTTTCAAGCTGGTCAAGTGCCTCTATGCACTTCATTAGTTTAGTTATTCTCTGTATTGTCTTCATCTCACATGTCATTACACTGAGTGTCAGCAAACCTTAAGCTTGATGCAGACTACTGTTTAACAATTATCCACCTCACATCATAACCGACTAAGGTGCCTCTTCATATTAATATTATGTCATTGTTAATATTGTCCTCTTTGTCTTATATAACAGCAATAGCATATTATAATATTTTATCAGTGTGTACCATTATACTACTACTGAGCCAATGTGTTAGTTAGGATCATCTTATTCAGCAAACAGATAATTTAGAATTCATCCAATCTGCGGTCACATTTGTTCTCTCTGTTGCATGGCGGACCAGGCAGTTCTATTATAATATATTATTTATAGTTTATTTTGTATCCATCAAGGGCTTCAGATGACCTGCAGTATCATCCTTTTCCCAGGATGGAGACAGTTACCTTTTCACACACTGTCCTTGGCTGAACAGTGACACAGCCTTAATATACTTTATTTATGTCATTAAAATATTTTCGTGTGAATTATTTGCTTTATATTCATTTTATACATTGTGGGCATGGTCATCATGCCAACTGTGTTTCATTGTTAATATCACTTTACAGGTTGTTATCCTTGCTATTATTAATTTCAAATACTCTAAAGATAATTTCTACTGTAATTTTCCCTTTGTTTATCTTTATTTCGTACTTTTTATATTTATATCTACTCAGTGGGGTCTGTTTTCAACCCTTTTAAACTACCCCAAACTACTGTGATCTCTAGTTTTCACTTAATAAGGGATTATTATGTTCTTCCTGATATGGGTGGTGCTGCAGATGCGGCTGCAGGAATGAGTGTTGGTTTACTAAAAGGATTGTGGGCACTGCACAGTGTCTCGTCTTCTGGTTTTACTAAACTGGCAGTTGAGTTCTGTTCTTCTGACTGTTTATATTTTGTTTTCTTAAATTTCTCAATTTACAGACTGTTTTGTCCGGCCCCTGGACTTTTCTCACCACTGCTCGTCAGCAGGAGTGAGTTTTAATTTCACTTGCTTGATTACCCATCTTATTTATGTATTTACTTATTTCTTGTTTAAGTAATATATACACGATACAGCTGCTATCACCTTCGCTGGTATTAGAGATGAGAGTGGTTGTTCACACGCCCTTCGACTTTCGGACTAGTTCCGAAAGCGGTGTGAACTTTACGAGACGGAACTCGACCGTTCTCTCAACTCACCAGCACGTCAGCGAACAGCAGTAAAAGAAAAACACAGTGGGAGCAGCTCAGTCTCTTATTGGACCGTGAAAATTCAGCTTGCTCCGTTAATTAAAACAATACACACACACATTCACACCTATTCGCGCGACCGGAACCCTTATCATAAGGGGAGCTGCCAGTCTTTCTGTAGACGAGCTACTTACTCCCTAGACCCAGTCTAGACCCAGCTGGGGGAGCTACCCAGAGCTCCAAACCTAACCCACAGAGGTGGGGAGCTTCCAGTCGACGAGCTCCAAGCTACCAGTCGACGAGCTACTTCCGCTATTTTAAATTCCCTGAATTTAAAATACGTTTTTACGCAAGATTGTGTCAGTGTGTCTGTATCTACCTGGTCAGTGTCGCCGGGTCTGGTCCACCTCGATCGGGCCCCACCACCGTGGGTCGCTTTCTAAGACGTTGGCCAAGACCCGAATTTAACGCTCTTGGTCTTTTATCACACACCTAGTGTGTGAGCTGTCGACAGGCGAACAACGTGGACTGGTCACGGAGATGGGACACGATGGAGGCGCTCCGGCTCCGAAGGACCAAGAAATGTTGGGGGAAAACTCTGCAAAAGACCCAGGAGAAATAAAGACACAATGAGACAAAGTTACTTTTTATGCTTTAACGTGCACACGGGTAAGCTGTTAAGAACAACTCACAACCATGAACAGAGGCTTGGCATTTTTATAGGCACAGAGCACAGAGACAGTGAGAACAGGATAAGAAAATAATAAACAGATAAAATAAACAACTCCATATGTGGCGCTAGTCTCGTCAGCAGAGAGCTGGGAGAAAGATAAAACAATCTGAAACAATATGTCCTTGCTGGGAAAATCTGAAAGACACTTCTAAACTACTTATCTTAAACACAGCTTGTACATTTAAAAGAAGGTAAAGTTACATAGAATCATTTTTCCTCTAACAGGTACCATCAGGACTTTCCGAGGACTCTTCATCAAGGCGCTGAAGGTCAGAGAGGCCGCTTTGGTTGATGTCAATCTTAAGAGAGTGTGTGTGTGTGTGTGTGTGTGTGTGTGTGTGTGTGTGTGTGTGTGTGTGTGTGCGCGCGCACGTACTTGGCACTGTTAAATCTTCCTCTTGTGTGTGGGAGGTAGTGTTTTGTTTGTAACATTTGTATCAATAAACTGTGGAAAACTAAGACATGTTAATATGCTACGGCCCAAATGACACAAAGACAAACTGCTATGTACATTTTGTACTTGCGAGATAGTGAAATCCTTCCTTAATGATAACAGGAAAACAAAACTCGGACAGAACAGGCGGCCAAGGCTGAGAAGAGAAAGAAGCAGCTGGCAGAGGAAGAGTCCAAGAGACAGAAAGGAGAGAATGGGGAAAATAAGTAAGTTGTGAAGAGCGCTGTGTTCTTCTACTGTACTAGAAAATTCTGAACAAGATGTGATGTGACTATCGTGTTTCCCATGTCCTCTTTGTGCCCTTCTCTTTAGTCAAGAAAGGTTTTGTGGTCCACTTGAGCAGTGTACCACAAAGAAAGCCACAGCCAATAGAGACGTGGGCTAAATCTGGTTTAAATTTGCCTGTGGCTGTCCTCCCCCATAGACTCTGTGTTAAATAGCTTTGTTTTTATGAGCTGTCAGCGCTAGCACATAGCGTTTCTCATTAGCTGAACGTGAGGCAGCTCAGTTTTGTCATAAACCACAATAAAAGATCTTATTATTATCCTGTTATTGTTATCTTGAAGGTTCTTTTCCAGCTATCATGTTTATAAAGGGAATAAAAAGCATGGGTCCAGCGTTTTACCAAATACAAAACCTCCTTGGCAGAGGTAACAATCAATCACGTTTAAATTATAGCTGTCGAAATTAATGCGTTAATTGCGATAATTAAATTTTGGAATTAATTACGTTAGAATATTTAACTATTTAGCGCAACACGCAGATAAGTCGTTCCCATAATTCCACTTGATTTGTTTACCGCGCCACTGAAAATGGAGAAGCAGGAACAGGATGGCCTTCTGGATGGGGAATTTAAATACAAGAAGAACATAGATGGGACAATAAACAAACGCGTTGTAATTTGCACTCACTGTAGTAAAGAGTTTCAATTTCACCGTTCAAATTCGACCTTAAAATACCACCTTAATGCCAAACACGCGTTTGTCGGGGCAGCAGCTTCACCCGGCCTGCGTCAGACCACTCTTAGTGAACACAGGCCACTCGCTAAGTCTTCTTTGGACAAACTGACCGACAATATAGCCAAATGGATAGCAAAGGACTGTAGACCGCTAAGCATTGTGGAGGACAAGGGCTTTGCGGATGTTTTAAAGGTTGCATCTCAGGACGCGTCCTACAAGCCCCCAGCGAGAAGCACAATAACAATTCGAATCCACGAACTGTATGAAACGGAGAAAAAGAAAAAAGAAGAGGCTTTAGTTCACACAGAATGCGTGGCTCTGACAGGAGACCACTGGACATCATTGAGTAATGACAATTACCTGGGAGTTACTGGCGCATTTAATCACTGAAGCCTGGGGTCTGACATCCTTTGCGCTGACTATAATGAAAACGGAAGAGCGGCACTTTGCGGAGGCTTGTGCAGAGCAGTTCCAGACTGTTGCTCGCAGGTGGAGAATTGAGGAGAAGGTGACAACAGTAGGCACGGACAGTGCGCGCAATATGATCGCCGCGGCTCGCATCATGCCATTCAATCACATGCCGTGTACCGCGCACATTCTACAGAGATGCATCACAGTGAGTCTCGCAGACAGTGGCTTTGTCACTGCGCTGGCCAAATGCCGCAAAATTGTTGGCCATTTTAAGCACAGCCCAGCAAACACAGCAGAGCTGAACGCAGAGCAGGTGTCACTGGGGCGCAAGCAGGAGCCGTTGGCCCAGGACGTGCCTACGCGCTGGAACTCCACGCTGGAGATGGTGAAGCGCTTGATCCGCAACCAAACTGCAGTAACCGCGACTCTGGATAAACAAAAGCATAAACTTGTCCTCCTGACGCCTCCAGAGTGGGACAAACTCCAGAGACTGGAGACACTTCTAGAGCCCTGCAGGTGAGCCTGTCATTGTGACCATAATTGTAGGTTTAGATTAAATGTATCAAACATACATCTTAAATCAGTTTTGTTATTATGAAAATGTCTTATTTAAAAAATAAATGAAATCAAATATTTTATTAATATTACCTAGTATTAAAAAGCTTTTTTTAATTTGCTGTCTTATCTCTGTGTGTGTGTGTGTGTGTGTGTGTGTGTGTGTGTGTGTGTGTGTGTGTGTGTGTGTATTCCACTGCAGATATGTGACTGAACTGCTGGGAGGAGAGGCCTACGTCTCCTGCTCTGTAGTTCTACCAGCCTTCTGCCACCTGCGCCGTGTCATGGAAGTAACTGATGAGGACCCTGCATATGTGGTGAGGTTTAAAGAGAAGTTTAAGGAAGACCTTGCGTCCCGCCAGGAACATACCAACTATGCATGGCTCCAGATCGCAACTGCACTGGACCCACGTTTTAAAGACCTACGCAGTGTGCCCAAGACTGACAGAGAAGCAGTGTGGACCACACTGGCAGGCATGCTGCATGAAGACTCTCCTAGAAGATCACACACTGCAGAAGAAGGTCCAGCCAAGAAGAGGCTGAGCCTGCTGCAGATGGACTCTGAGTCAGAGGAGGAGGTACAGCAGGACAGAGCCATACAGCGCTACAGAGCAGAGCCCTGCACTGCCTTAGAGGACTGTCCCTTACAGTGGTGGGCAGCTCATGCAGGAGCCCACAGCCAGCTGGCCCGCCTTGCTCGCAGATACCTGGCCACTCCTGCCTCCACAGTGCCCTGTGAGAGGCTGTTCTCTGTAGCAGGGCACATTGTGAACAAGAAGAGGTCTGCTCTGCACTCAGAGAACGTGGACAAGTTGGTTTGTCTCAGCAACTGGCTGAAGGATGAGTAGACCAGAGGACCGTGTGTTTAGAGCTTGTTCTATGGTTGAATGTGATTTAAACAATACTTTTCACTGTTGTTCATATTTTTTTGCACTAATCTACCTTACCCAAAAGGATGATTGGAGATTTTTTCTATTTTGCCTGTTGAATTAGGCCTATGTTCTGTGAACTTGAAGATGTATATGGATAAAACAATGTGCTAGATTTAAACGGGTGGAAAACATTCAGTAAAAATCCCTCACAATTATTTGAAGCCCTGTTCTGCATGTACTCACAATTAATAATATATAAAACAAACAAGTGTGTTCAAAACCACTGTCCCGATTTTTACACATATACACATATATTTCGAGTTGCGATTAATCAATTTTTAGGCTGTGATTAATTCGCTTCCAGCACAACACCCAGCCTACGTCAGACCACGCTGAGTGGCCTGCGTTCACTCAGCGTGGTCTTAGCATTAAATAACACTAACAAGTGTGTAAAAATCCTCTGTCCGTATGTTTGCACACATTTTGGTCATATTTCGAGTTGCGATTAATCATGATTAATTAATTTTTAGGCTGTGATTAATCTGATTAAAAATTTTAATCATTTGACAGCCCTAGTTTAAATGGGAGCTTTGAAAAAAAATAACTCAGGATTAAAACTTTGACATTAACATTTTTCTCTGCTAAATTAAGCTTCTTGTTTAATTAAGATGTTGATGCATGATGAGCGTCATTCTTAAGCAAGTGCAAACTTCATGTAGCATATTTCCCCTTGTTGAGTGAGGGACATACTCATTACATGTTTTAGTCTAGAACAGAAACCTGCACACTCTTTTAAGATTAAAAGTGCTTAAAAGGGATTAAAAGTGTGGTTTGTATTGTCAACATATTGAAAGGACCGCATAAAGATTTAAGGATTTTTCTGGAAACCACACAAGGGAGGACAGAAAAATCTCCTATTAATGGTTGTGCCCCATGTTATCTGTCTGACCTGCTGCACCTTTGTGTCCGATGAGTTAGTGTGATGTGGTTTTCATTGAGATGCCACAAGAGTCCGGAGGTACAGAGGTGAACGCTCCTTGCTGAACACATGGGACTGAAGAGGGACATAAACCAAGGACTTTCAACAACATGTAATTTCTTAAACACAGTCCAATCGGTGTAACGTTTATATTTTGTTGAAGGAAAAAAAAAGGCGATGCAAACAAACTTTTTCCCAGCTATTTTAAACTGTAGGCCAGTGTGATGCTGGGATGGAGTGACGTCAGTTCTCAAAACAGCTTGAGCCCAGTTTAAAGCCGGTCCGCGTGAGAGCTGGACAAAAAAAGGCAGTCCTCCGCAACTGTCTAAACTGCATTGTTATTTGGGTCAGAAAGCCAAGAGGAGAGGAGCTTCTATCCCCAAGCCATCCGTGCCCTAAACACACACACCCGCCCTCTCACATCATCTATAATTGACTGAGACAGGACTCTTCCAGACACTAAACCAAGGCACAATGTACATTTCAATTCCTTTAATTTTAAATATGTTTATATTGTCTATCCTGTGAAATAGTCAGATGTCTATTCATATTAATGTACAGAATTCACCTGCTTGCTGCTACTACTGCACATTCACCCAGTGTATATACTGTGTGTGTGTGTGTGTGTGTGTGTGTGTGTGTGTGTGTGTGTGTGTGCTCTTCCTCTACACCCCCCCCCAATTTGTGCACATGTCGAGGAGTGTGTCAGGCTACATTTCACTGTGTGTTATACTTGTATAACTATGCATGTGACAAATAATAAAGAACCTTGAAGCTGGCACATTTGTGAAACTGCTATAGAATTAGGATCTTACATCTGGAAGGTAACACAAATATTTAATCAGCCAATCACATGGCAGCAACTCAGAGCATTTAGACCTGCAGACATGGTCAAGTCAACCTGCTGAAGTTTAAAGCGAGCATCATAATAGGGAAGAAAGTGGATTTCAGTTAAAGTTACAATGAACATGATGTGATTATTTGTGACAGAGGGGCTGATTTGAATATTTAAGTGTCCAGTCTAGAAATAACTAATGCTTGGAATAGTTTTTCAGCATCACTTTGAGGCAGGATGTTCCTAAGTTAGACAATATTGAGCCAATGAAGGACAGTGGCCCTGGAGATTTTCTTTAATTTGCTTAATATGCACGTTAAAGGACAGCTGTTCTGGAGGCCAAGGTGATTTACATGTCACCTGGGAATAAATCCTGTTACCTGTAATATTTTGATCAATTACCAACGATGAAACATCGCTCAGCAGGCCTGGGCTGTATGTGTGTGAGAGAGGAAGTGTGTGCAGTGGCCTTGTAAAGTGTGCGTGTTAGTCCCCATAGGGAAATAGTTCCTCTGCATTTAACCCATTCACCCAGTGAAGCAGTGGGCAGCCACCAGTGCAGCGCCCGGGGAGCAGTGTGTAGGGACGGTACCTTGCTCAGGGGTACCTCAGGGTAGCCGTTCAGTGGAGTCGAACCCCCGACCTTCCGATCATGGGGCCACCACTCTACCTACTGAGCTATCCCTGCCCATATTCCAGGCTGTTGGACACACTCAAGACAGCTATTGATTTTAACGGGGAGAATTTAGAACCATTTTAAACACCCAGGCTGAGATCTTCCTCCACCTCTATTTTTCCAAACATTTTAGTTGAGGTTTTTGGTTTATTTATCCATCTTCGCACATAACAAGATCCTTCCTGCTGCTTCTCCTGCTCTGTTAAAAAACCAAGGCCCACCCCATGCATGCTGGTCCTAACCAGTCTCTTTATTTATAGAAACAAAATGGCCCTACAGCTCTACATAATTTAACAAAATAACACAAACAAACAAATCATTTAAACAAAATATAACCGACAAACCCCAAAAAGTAAACTAACAACAAACTTTAACTAATTTCACAAAAAGAACAAATGGCTCCAACAAGCGACTTTCACTGTTATACTTTCAGTACATTTCAGAGCCTGCATTTCTTCACTTTGTTTACCTGAGCAAAGAAGTGAAATCAAAGCTTCTTCATGGAAATCATGTCAAATGCTGATCTCCATAATTCAAAAATGATTTAGTTTTGCATTTCTGTGTTTTTCAGGCTTCTTTATAAAAGAGCAGAGGTGAGCATTTGATGGTGTTGTTCACTGTCCTCAATCATTTATCTGTGTGTTTGATACTGCAGGAAGAAAGTGCTCCCCTTGATAAAGCCCGCACAGAGATACGGAGA
>NW_024386942.1:183188-234959 GCF_900408965.1 Simochromis diagramma
ATTTCCTGTGTCTCATTTATACTTTGAATTATGAGTTGTGCCTCACTTCTCTGTGTGCAGACTGCCCCACATAGATAGATCCATAGCTGTGCATTCCTGAGTTTAATTAAAAAGACCTTTAAAAAATGGCTTTCCTTTCATATGACTCAGTGTGTGCCTTTTATTGTCTATATGCTATAATTTATACCTTACATCATACGACTGCCCTCCACTAGTCACTGGTTTTCGGTGTGTGCGTCATGGTTTTTTAGTAGTTTACTGGTAGGTGTGTTGTTTGTTTGACACCATAATTAATTTGGCTTTAAAGTCATCAACCTCGCCTCCCCGCCCCCCCCCCCCTTACACCAGACCGTTTCTTTGTGTTGTGTTATTTACACTCCATCTCCCCATGAAAAGCGAATATTTGTGATTGGTTATCGACGGGGAGAGCTTGTGGTTTAGACTTAGTGCTTTCTGATTTATTCTCCCTGTGAGCCTTCCACATGGCAATGGTTTCTGTCCTCTAATCAGGGGTCTTCTGTTCTGTGTGAGAAAACTCTCAGCTCTAACTGATACCTCAAAGTTTATATGTTCTGTTACACTATCAGCAGTACAGGACCACCATCTTATACCTCAACACATGGCCAAGGCAGCCTCTTAACACTATCTGAAACACTCGTATCTTTTCCTTCTCAGTTAACCCTACACACAATGGGATCAGTGCTTGTATCCTTCAAATGAGGAGTGTATCAACTCTATTATGAGCATACATTGTAATTAATATTAAAAAGATCCTTTGACTGATCCGTCCAGCATTCCCATCCAGGTGTGATACTCAGCCTGGGGCCTTTCTCTCTTAAACCCTTTCAGACAGTAAAAATTTCTGTCATCCTCCTGATAGCCTTGGGACCTAGGCTGATGGCCTAGAGTACATCAAGTACATCACTGCACACTCTGGTGGATACACCAGGCATTACCACTGGTTTTCTTAAATGCCACTAAGGGGCGTTACAACTCATGGTTCCATCATTCACATCACAGGCAGGAGATATCTTTATGGCCACCCATCAGCCTGCAATTGGTCCGCCATCACAGTACTGTCACTGATAAAGCGGTGATTTTCCGTGGCCTTATCTGTAACTCCTCAATGAGCAGTTGTGCCCTCTGCAGTTTGTAGATACAAGTGAAAAAGCTTACAGCACTTGGTATGGTCTCTAATACAAGTACTACTTTATTATTAATGCAAAATAATACATTACTTCATAATAGTTCATACTGTAAGTCAGGCAATATACTCTTTCTACATTCTTTGTTCCAATTTTGCTGCCCTCGATCTTCCTCCAAGTTCTGATTTCTTTCCTCCATGTCTCTCTTTGACTGCTTGCAAATCTAAAAGTTTGCGGATTCCCATATGGAAAAGAAATAGAAAATACATATAAAGACTTGCATAAGATGTGGCCTACTTCATATAGTGAATCATATCAGGCTTATATGATTTACTCATGAAAGTGGCCACTTTCTCATTACTTTCATATATTGTTTTAGTAAGTATTCAAAACATACAAGTTTCATTATATAATTTTTCAAGGGATCTTATATCTGTTTTCACTCTTGTATGCTTTTCAAACAAGTTTCACACAGACAGATACAAACTTTATCAGATTTATAGATATCTTTTCCATATGGGTTATATCTATCAAGAAGCAGTGGTATGTGTGAGATTTGGACCCAAAAGTACACTCAATACATGTTGAACTATTTACAAGATTTATTTACAAAATGTGAACTCAAAAACTAGAATATGACTTAAAATGTTAATGGGGAACCTAGAGCGGAAGAAGGCTGTAGCCAGAGAATGAACACGTTGAGAGCAATGAGAACAGGAGAGAGAGGTTACTGAGCAGGACAGCGAGAGAGTGGCCAGAGGTGAGCATGGATTGACATGGAATGGGCCGTGAGGGTGTGCTGTGGGGCAAGCACAGTGACAGGCCAGGGTTAAGTTCCTCTGAGTCAAGAGGAGGAATCCAGGAGAGTCACGATGGGCAGGAGGGCAGGCAGGTGAGCAGCGTGAGTATGGAACCTTTGGTTTGTGCACTGACTGTAGTGTTGGAAGTGAACAGAACCAGTGCTGGAGAGAAAGCACGGCAGGAGGAGAATCTAATGGAGCTGCAGACAGAGAGGCAACATTAGACACAGAACTGACGAGCATGAAGCTGAACACGAGGAGGCCAAGTTACCAGTGATGGTAGCAGGACAAGCTGGCGAACACTGGCATGCAGTGCTGGTTTAAAAAGCCTCCTGCTGATTGCCCTGGGATGAGGAGCAGGTGAGATGCTGAAAACTAAACCCTAGAAGATGGAAGCTGGAACTCTTCTCACAGACAGGAAGAACTCCAGACACTTCCATGGCACATGACAATATCTGTGTGAGCAGGATGGAAGCAGTCAGTTTCCATATGTGTGACCCCTAAACTGTGCAAACCTGAGATGCTGTTTGAAGCAGTTATTTAAAGATATTGTGTTTGTAACAAGGGCTTGTACTACATATGAAATTAAAAGGGCAAAAACTGGGTTGAGTTCAACAAAATTCAGCTGAATGAAATAAATGATAAACATAACTATAACACAGCTGCATGAAACAGACTTAAAAGGCAAAGAAAATCATACAAATGTTTTTGTCTATGTGAAGAGGTCAGACTAAAACTTTATGTGGCCCGTGTTCGTCTTATTAATGATATAACCTTCTTCTTCCTAAAAGGAAACTTATCATTATCTAAAATTCAGTGCATTTTATGTGCCTCTTGTTTAGCCTACAACATTATAGCCTGAGGGATGATGAAGCTCTGACTGAGACAGTCACTCAAATCATGTGGAGAAATAGTCGTGACAATGTCAGTAACTATGGCAGGGAGTTAGATGACTGGAGAGTGAGATCAAGTAAAAAGAAACACAAAAATCTTCAGCTCAAAATCAAAATGCACGACTGTCTTAGATATATTAATGTCTCAGTGAAGAGCTGTCTCTTAGCTACAACGTTGTGATTAAGTGTTAAACTAAGCATGATAAAACTATACACAGACATAGAAAATGTTTTTGTGTGAGCAAAGAAAGTTGTTCTAGGAAGCCAACATATTTTCTTTGTTGACAGTCACATCTCTGTAACAGATGTATGTCATATCTGTGCTCAAAGTAGAGATGTGAAGTGAACAGGAAATGTGGCTGCTACGCTGTTGCTGTATTTGTACTGAGAAGAAGTACAAATGTTTGATATCATTTTATTTGTTTAGCCTGAGAAGAAGTGGCTGTAAATAAAGCTAGCATTTTGCCTTGTTTCTTTTTTGTATAAAACTTAGAGAAAACATGTTTTAAAAATATTGAAATATTGAAACTGGACAAATAAAATGATATCATTTTATTTGTTTAGCCTTTGTTTAGACATCAGTCTTTTGGTGGGTTTTTATTTTTTTTGTTTGTTTGTTCAATTTTTTTTTAACCAAACTGGGAGCATTTAATGATGTGCCAAATAAAGTGGCAAAGATATCTTCATTATTTTATGTGTTATTTGGATAAAGATGTCAATTTGGTTCATAATTGTCACAGATCAAGGTCAGATCCAATTTTATGACCAATTAAAATTTTCACACACTTTTTTCTGCTGCTGTACTAAATTGCACACAGAGGTGAAGCTCGTGTGACATTTATTGTGGGAGTATGGAAATTTTGCATACATATCACATACTTTCTAATAATGTTCCCCTAACTATTAACCAACTTCAGAAAATTTCACTCATTATCTAGTGTTGCAGACGATCAACTGTGCCTGAACCACTGCAGGTTAAGCAACTGACCACTCAGCAGTCAGGTGAAGAAATGTGGTAAACTGGAAAACAGCGAACCTGTACAGCTCGAGGAAACTCACTATCCAGGTTTTCCAAGTTTTTGCTGCTGCAAACAACCTTTTCTGTTTCTTTCTTTCTCTTTCTCTGAGGATATAGTACAGAACTCCGAATGATATCTTCTTCCATGATGATTTATCCTCAAAAAATGGTTTTCAGTCTCCCTAACTGAAACTGGACAACATGTGAAGTCTGAATGCAAAGACAGCTCACAAGATCTCGTCTCTGTAGACAGACTCACACGTGCCATGCTGATCTGTCATGTGGCTCATTTCTCTTTGTTGTTTCAGGTGATGTTGGCAAAAGATGTAGTTAACAAATCTTTTTTGATAAATACATTGGATAAAAATATAAGGATTATTCTTATTTAATCATTTAAATCGTATTTCAATACAAATAATTCTGATGTACTTTGCACTGAGTTTATATCTCATATGTGTTTTGCCTCTGGTGTCTCTTTGAGGTGTAACATTCACTTGTAAATAAACGTGACTTCTCACAATTGCAGTTCACACCTTTGTGACTTTTTCTGCAGCACATACATTGCTAGGGTGTGGTGTTCACACCATGAATAAAGCCTCATCCACAGTGTGATGTGTGGACAGCACACCTTTGCTCAGAGTCATATCATGAATCTGTTCACATGCAGGGTTTATGTCGTGTGAGCAATGGCCTCATGTTGATTTACTTATAGAAACATAATAAATAAATGTCATAAATAAAAGAAATACTTTACCATTTCCTAGATGGCAGCAGTATGAACCCGAGTGAGTGGGGTTAGCAGCAATACGAATCAAGTCAGATCCTACTGGACCTCCTGTAGTCTACTATGACCTTCATCCACTTTAACCCCACAAATTTGTGACAAAGATGTTATGATCTCTCTCTCCAGCTGTGTGTCCTCCCAGTTACTTTGGTTTGGAGTTCCTCACAGTTTAGATTTTGTATGTTGTAACTTAGCAATATTTTTGTAATTTAGTTTCGCGTTTGGTTCCTCGGTCTTACCTGATTCACACATATGGCAGAAACAGGAAATGTGTTTGCAAAGCTGTTGCTATCTGCACGAATTCTACTTGGTATAATACAAAAAGGGACGTCACAGAGTAATCAGGGTTTATTGTGCTTTTGTCCTCTTTGCTGTTTTTCTTGTGTCCTTTTTGGATTTTCGATAGTCTGCTGCACACAGGTGAGTAGGTAAGCAGGGCCTTGTCACCTGTCTTTTTTTACTCCTCCTGGCATCACCAAATGCCCACCTAAGCCACGATAGTGTTGATGTGTGTTAGAATTTGGGGTCCATCAAAATCAGCATCTTGGTTTTGTGTCTTTTTGAGGGTTAGACAAACAATTAGACTTGGGGCCAGATGTACTGAACTGCTCAATCTATGTCTCACGTATTGTCAAAGCTCATGCAGCTGAATTTGTGTAGGTTCACCAGTAAAACGGGTGTTAGAGCACAGCTCATGCGATCACATTGAAAACAGTGTGTGCTGTTCATGGTCCTAAAATTGTTTGATCAGCATCTATCAGAAACTTCAAAGCAAATGAAAACATCAAAATGAAAAAGGAGCTTGTCTTGTGCCTGACTTCAAGTCAAGTCTTGATCATTTTCAGGATAAGATCCGAAGTTGGTGTTGTCATCCCTTTATTTTTGTGCATACACTTCCAGTTTGTTTGATTTTTGTTTTTTGTATATTTACTTTTGGCTGAATCATTGCTTTTATTGCTATGGTTAAAATATCATTGTTTTCTGCCCACAACCATGTCATTTGTCTTTGAAGATGATTTCTTTTGGAACAATTATTCCTATGATTACAACGAATCCAGAGAATCATTCTCTCCAGATCCAGATACCTTAGCATGTGGATATGAACCTTTGGAACCTACAGCAGTTGTGATCCTGTGCGTCATCTTCACAGTCATCTCTGTATTGGCCATATTCGGAAACCTGCTGGTAGGATGGGTGATCAGAACCAGCCAAGAAATTTTGGCTCCATCAGATGTGTACCTGTTCCAACTGACCATAGCAGATGGACTGCTGGCTTTAACGCTTCAGTTCTGTGTTGCAGCACTAACTCGAGGATGGCTCTTAGGAGACTTCCTTTGCCAACTCCTCCACATCGTCATGGATGCGAACTTCTACACCAGCATCATCTTCCTCACCTGCATTAGCATCGATCGTTACCTTGTGATTGTGCGTGCCAGGGAGACACTGAAGAGTCACCAAAAGATGTGCAGCAGGATCCTCTGCACAGTGGTGTGGGTTCTCGGTTGTGCCCTTGCTCTGCCTACTCTTTCCATTCGCTTTGACATCTCTACCGCATGGAGGCTCGCGATTCAGGGGTTCATTCGTGTTTTTGGCTTTTTGGTCCCTGCGATTGTCATGATCTCCTGCTACAGCATCACTGTTTCACGGCTGCTGCTCACTCACGGTTTCCAGAAGCACCGAGCCATGCGGGTGATCGTAACCATCGTGGTTGCGTTTCTGCTCCTCTGGACACCATACCAGATAACCATGGTGATAGACATACTGCTGAGGGCTGATTTGGTACATCATAACTGTGACACGAGGAGGTCGTTAAACACAGCCTTGGTTGCAACCCACTGCCTGGCTCTGCTGCACATCTGCATCAACCCATTCCTCTATGTCGCTGCAGAAAAAAAGCTCAGGAAGAAGATGAAGCTGCTCTTTTAGAGAAAAGACAGACGGGAAAGTATGTGACGCTCAAAATTCAGGAGGGCAACATGTCAGTAGATTGATCTGAAGGTCATAGTGATAATAATGCTATTTAAACTATGCTTCTTACTGCTGTTGTTTGTACTGATAACAAATAGCAAATATTGGGAATGATTATATAAAGTCTCTAAATATTTCACACTTGACCTCTGACCTCACTTTTACATTTCACATCAGTCTTTCTTTCAAGTTGACCCCAAAATCTGTTATTTTTACCACACTTTAAATTTTAAAGTATGTGTAAAAAGCAGAAAGACAACAAAATGGACATACACAAAATACAACGCTATCCCCTTAAAAGTAAATGTTGCTCAGGGACTGAGCTGCCTTGGCTTAAGTTTGGGCTCCCTGAGTGCTTCTTGCTTATTACTGTCATCATCACTAGTTGTAGTTGTACAAACTATCCAGCAGATGGCAATGAAGACCAAGAAGTTGTATAGATAAGACAAATACGTGACATTAAAAAAATTGAGAAAAAACAAGATTTAAGTGTTTATCATGCAGAATTTTCAGAAACAAATAAGTCATTCGCACACTCGCACGCAGTCAACTTCCCGATAAACTTTGTTACTAGCCATTGGCTCTGTTGGACCCGGCAGAGTCCCAAATGATCATGATTTGAACTTAAAGACTTGACACCTGCTCTAAATGTGTTTTCAGGCAGAGGATGAACAGAGGTGCTGCATAAAGGGTCACTGTGTGATAAATCATCACACCAAGTCTATTTACTTAAATGCAGAGCTGATAATGAGCACAGCAAAGTGTACTTAAATAATTTTGTGAGTTTAATTCTTCATTGACTTTAGTTTTGTTTGTTTTTCCGATTCAATGCACACTGTTAGAAAATACTTGTAACAGGCTCTGCAGGCATTTGTTGTCAATTTTAAAGCGACGTTGATAAAATGTTGTATTAATAATTTTGATGTGTGTTTGTTTTGCTTTGTTTTTGGTATATTAATTAAAGGTTCATTTAATTAACATGTTATAGAGCAAGTTATTACATATTAAATCTAAAACCGTACCCAGACGTAGAAAATGGTGTCAGTAGAGAAAGTAGTTCTAGGAAGTAAGTGCATCGCTTTTGTTTATATGCCATGTATGGGCTTAGAGTAGAGAAGTGAAGCGGACATGAAATGTGGGCGTTAAATCATCGTTGTGTCTTTGATTTTCTTTGTTCTTTTCTTTCTGAGTAATCCAGATCAGTCTTTAGATCTGTTATATTTTGCCATTTTGATTTTGCAACTGTTTATTTGTGTATAACCTCTGTCTTTGTGTGTAATAAAATGAAGTAGGTCCTTTGAAAGAACTGGTATCGTTTCTGTTTCTGTGAATTCTGATATTTCTGCATCGACTGGTCTGTACATGAGCTCCAAGTCAACAGTACGTCCATCCTGTCGTGACCAAATGGCCCCAAAGTCACGTCTGTATTTGTGGTTTTATGGTCTTTATGGTAATCTTAAAGGTAGTCTGAAAAAATGCATTTAAGAAAGCTTTTAAATTATTTAGACACCTTTGCTCTGAGTCATTTTACGAGTACAGCATGAATGCAAACAATATATTCAATAAAAGTATGGGTTTAATGTTCAAGATCCACAAAGTCTATTTTCCAGAGCAATGTCATGGAATCCTTTTTATTCAGGAAAGTGATCTTGATTTTTTATTTTACTTCCCCCCCAGCAAATCACCGGGCTTCAGTGTGCCTATTTGCTGCTGCTGGGCTCTTGTGTAGTTACAATGAATTAAATGAATAATAAATTAAATTTTATGTTCTTTATAGACTTTAATCACCCTTTCATCGTCATTATCTGGTAATGTCTCTGTCTGGAGTAGCCAGCACTCATAGAGATCATTAAACACCCGTTTTTAATTAGCCTGAAGGAGAACTCAAAGCTTAACACTGATAATAACTGATAGCTGCCCTGATATCGGTTATCACTATATGAGGTTTTAGGTTTAGATGGTATTTAAACCGCCTTTAAGATAAAGTAGTACCATAATAACTGTAACAATCAGTTTCTTTTGTCCCAGGACACTCTGCTTATAACTCAATCACTTTATTTTCATATTTTTAAGAACTAAATGATTATATTTGACTCCTAAACTAAAACTGTGCCTGCAAGGCAAACACATATCCAGTCATTAGTTTTGTTTTTTAAACCCAAATACACAAGTGGATCAAGTATAGTGCTGCTGCTATTAGTTGAAGAAAAACATTTCATCACTTCTGGAAAACTGATTTGTTTCCAAACCGTTCTGTTGCTGACTGACCAGGAAAAGTGGTGCTGAGAAGTGGCAAAAAGCAGGACTGATATATTGTTGTTTGACCCATAGAGAGTATAAAACACAGACATAGTCACAGTAATATCTCCCACTGGATTGGGAATCCACGTTTTAAACCCTGAACTGTGGCGTTTTGGTCATCACTGTGTCATGTGGTATTTCTTGAAGCCATAAGTTGCCTTATATCGATGCAAGGCTCGAGATGAAAGCAGCAAGCTCTATTCATAAACTGTATCAGTGAAACATACAGAGACACGCATATATTTGTTTTAAGTAATCGTCTAAATACTAGAATTTCAGTCCTGAGATGGTCTGTAAAACACAGATATTAGTAATATTAGCTTGATGAATTCAGGGTTTGTTTGGTATCCTGGATGTTCAGGTTTTTTAGTGATGATTTACGGAAGAAAAGTTGCATTTCCAGTAAACTATCAAGGGTCACGTGGGATGGGTGGGTGATCAAACGTTACATAATATGAAAGGTCTTATTTTTATCAACAGTTTGATGCCACCCCTCATCTTGTAGTGATGATTTTTTCTGTTTAAAAAGAAAACAAAAAATGTGTTAAAACAATCTAATCAGTGGCTGAAATTACTGATGAGACAGAGGGTTCCAGATAGCTATTTTCACCTTTTTTCTAAGAAAAACACTGCAATTCTTAAAGCATCGCTGTAAATACAACTATTTATTGCCCAGCAGTACAATAACACACACAGAAAGCTCTCGTGTTCATCAGCTTTTCACAGTCATTTCTGTAAATATTTGAATATTTGTGAATATTTGACAATGTTTGTAGTCTGGCCTCTCTACGCCACTGCAATGGATTTTAAAATCAAGTTTGTGATTCAAGTGCATCTTTTATGTAAGGGGTTTAACTTAAGTATTGCATTAACTCAGTGGGTTTAATATATATTTGTTTTTATTTGTATCATATTTGCTTTTATTTTATTTTTTTAGCGGGGGCAGATTATTTAACCTTTATATTTTACAGCTCAGTTTATATCAACCCACTAGTCACTTCATTAGGCATGGCTATTCAGCTGCCACACAGCCACACAGTTTTTCAGCCCTGTGTGGTTGTTGGTCCGGATGGTCATGTCACGCGTTTTTATCCTTGTATTTTAGCTCATTTTAATCTTTCAATCTTGCAAACATGGATGTTTTTGGAAAGATGTTATGAAATATTTTAGGGTTTCAAATGGAAATAAATTTTTGTACCAAACTCTCTGTTCTTAGATTAGTTTTGAAGACTAAGACTATGGTGACACCAAAACAGACCAAACTGTTTGAAGAGTACGGCCATCACCACCATCAGAATCACCGTCACTGAAGATATAAATACTGAAGCTCAATAGAAATACTAAAATGCCTTTAGTTGATTCAGTTGCCTTAGCTCATTATAGAGCAATCTCCAACTTTCCTCTTATTTTGGAAGAGTAGTTGTGGTAGATGAGGTCAGGATCTGGAGTGCATACTGACCACTGCTGAAGGTTACGGATGATCTAATCGCCTCTGATAATGGACTCATCTCTGTGGTTGTCCTATAAGAACTCCGAAGCTTTTATTTTGGTATTTCCGTTGATCCGTACAATAAATTTGCATATTAGCCTAAACATTTAGGTTTAACATTTAACATTTAGCATTTAGATTTAACATTTAGATTTAGATTTAAATATAATATTTAGATTTAATATTTAACATTTAGATTTAATATTTAACATTTGATAAAAAGTTACAAATATTTTACTAAATGTTGTAAAAAATTACTCGAAAAAATATGTTTTTGTAAGGTTTTGAGCTAAATGTGGAAAAATGTTGCCGTTAATTTCAGCATGTTTCACTTTACAAACGGCGCCCCATAAGCAGGACACATTTAACTTAGCTGGGTTAGTTTGCTTTGTTTCTCCAAATCTTAATGTGATTAGTTGTAAATTCTTTACTTTAAATTTAAAGCATGTTGTGGTGACTGCTGTCATAAATTGTCACTATATAAATAAACGTGAATAGAATTAACAAAGTCAGAAAGTGCTTTAGCCTGAAACACCAGCCACAACGACCCCTAAGGTCCAGCTGTCAACTATGATGTAAGGGCTAATGTGTTGACGAGTTTAGTCTGACCCATAATTTATGTTGGAAGCAGTGGAACAGCAGCAGAGCTGAAGGCAGAACTGATCGATTCTGGAACAATGACTTCATTCCCCTTTGTACTGAGGCTGCCTCTTCTCCTTGAAAGCAGACAAGCCTTCCAAACGGTCTTTGGTTGGTATCACCTGGGAATAACAAGCCTCTTCTATTGACAGACCTGTAGATAAATCCACCTCTATCCCCTGGTTAATTGCCAACTTTGCCATCCTTATTGCAATTGGGCCCTGGGGGTTAATCTCCCGTGCGAGCTCCAGAGCCCTCAAGTAGGCAGCATCTCCACTGTTATTCTGCTCCACAGAATGACTGACAAGACCCATTTGTTGCGCCTGTGTTCCATCAACCACTCGTGCAGCAAAGATGAGCTCCTTGGCAAGAGAGACGCCAATCACCCTAGGGAGACGTTGTGTACCACCTGCTCCAGGAATAATTGCAAGTTTAGTCTCAACTAGTCCCATTTTGGCAGTATTGGAGGAAATTCTGATGTCACAAGCAAGGGCCATTTCCAAGCCGCCTCCTAAGGCAGCACCATCAATTGCAGCAATTGTTGGTACTGGCAGGTTTCCTAGCTCTGTAATAAGGGCTCGTGCTTTGGATACAAATGGTCCCACTTCGCTCTGGTGCATCTTGGCCCTCTCCTTCAGATCTGCACCTGCACAAAATATACCAGGAACCAAACTACATAAAATTACACTGCGCACTTTTTTATTCTTCTTGATGTCCTCCACAGCTTCAAACATCATTTTCACAAGATTTTTGTTTATGGCATTTTTAGCTTTTGGTCGATTTATTCCAACGACGACAATACCGCTGTCTTCTCCGTCCAGGTATCTAACGTGCAGGTCATCCTTTGAGTCGGAGCTGTAGTATCGCGTAACAGCACCGTGGCCATTCAGGCGAGGACAAAGCACAGACTCCGCCCCTTCCTCCACCTGACACACTGAGAGGACAACAAACACAACATGAGCTGTACAAAGTGTGACTGGTGTTCAGAGCAGCATCATGTGACTCTTGTTCTGCACTAAATGAAGCGATGGAGTGGCGCCTCCTTCAGGCAGAGAAACAGCTCATGGAGAGAAATAATTATTAGAGCAAAAACAAGAGTGGAGCTGCAAATAAGGCCGAGAGGAACGCTGCAGAAAACTGTTCATGTGTGAATTCATCACTTCATAGATTTCTTTGAGCACTAAAATCAGAGCTGCTTCTGTTTCTAATATGACAGCTGTACATTAGAGCTGCAACACTTTTCCACCCAAACCCAAATGTTTTGGCTGGAAATCAAATAGAAACCAAAACAGCCACAAACATCAGACATGCTAACACTGTAACATTATTGGATGGAGCCACTGAGACTGAACCACCATCATGAGTATGTCAGCTGTATCCACAACACTGACCTCTGACATTTGACCTGTATCTACAGCACTGACCTCTGACTTTCAGCTCCACTTGTTTCTTCATCAGGATGTTTCCCTCCCTGCTGTAGACGGTGCAGGTGTAGGTGGAGTTGTCTCCATTTGTGGGGTGTTTCAGGGTCAGACTGAGGTCTCCAGGTTCCAGTAAGTTTCTCTTCATCTTCGTTACACCGTTGTAATTCTTGTCCTGTTCTTCAGGCTGGTCAGAGCCGTTCTCATACACGTGGACCTTCCTGTTGTTTGCATCCTTCCACTCCACTTTAGCATCTTTAGGCAGACAAACTGTGGTTTTGCAGATCAGCTGGACAGACTCCACCCCTGAATCCACCTCCACCCAGGGGACTGAGAGGACAACAAAGCACAACATGAGCTGTAGTAACATTTTTTAATAATCATCTGATGGCCTCCTTACAGTAAACCTACCTCTGTACTGCGCCTCAGTGCTGCATTTGATACACCAGAAAACATTGACAGTAAAGTAATTATGCTGCTGCTGTGGTTTCTGTCATATCCATCTCATAGATTCATGAGGATTCTTCCTCAGTTACAAACGTTAGTCATGGAGTTCCAAAAGGTTCTGTACTGGGACCAGTTCTATTCAAATTATAAATCTTTCTCTTATAATATAAGAAAACAATGTAAACATTTTCACTGATATGCAGATGAAACCCATCCATCCATCCATCTTCATCCGCTTTATCCGAGGCCGGGTCGCGGGGGCAGCAGCCTAAGCAAAGAGGCCCAGACCTCCCTCTCCCCAGCCACCTCCTCCAGCTTATCCGGGGGAACACCAAGGCATTCCCAGGCCAGCCGAGAAATATAATCTCTCCAGCGTGTCCTGGGTCTGCCCCGGGGCCTCCTCCCGTTGGGACATGCCCGGAACACCTCACCCTGGAGGCGCCCAGGGGGCATCCTTGTCAGATGCCAGAGCCACCTCAGCTGGCTCCTTTCGATGTAGAGCAGCAGCTGCTCTACTCTGAGCCCCTCCCGGATGGCCGAACTTCTCACCCTATCTCTAAGGGAGAGGCCAGCCACCCTTCGGAGGAAGCTCATTTCTGCCGCTTGTATCCGCGATCTCGTTCTTTCGGTCACTACCCACAGCTCGTGGCCATAGGTGAGGGTAGGGACGTAGATCGACCGGTAAATTGAGAGCTTTGCTTCACTCAGGTCCCTCTTCACCATGACGGACCGGTGCAGCGTCCGCATTACTGCAGCTGCAGCCCCAATCCGTCTGTCGATCTCCGGCTCCCTTCTCCCATCACTCGCGAACAAGACCCCGAGATACTTGAACTCCTCCACTTGGGGCAGGAACTCATCCCCGACCCGGAGTGGGCACTCCACCCTTTTCCGGCTGAGAACCATGGCCTCAGATTTGGAGGTGCTCATCCTCATTCCCGCTGCTTCACACTCGGCTGCGAACCGTTCTAGTGCGAGCTGGAGGCCCTCACCCGATGAAGCCAACAGAACCACATCATCCGCAAAAATCAGAGATGAGATTCTGAGGCCACCAAAGTGAAAGCCCTCTGCCACTTGACTGCGCCTAGAAATCCTGTCCATAAAAATTATGAACAGAACCGGAGACAAAGGGCAGCCATGGCGGAGCCCATCACCCACCGGGAACGAGTTCGACGTTTGTACTAACTTGGTTTTAAAGCCTTTACTTTAAAATATGCGCCGTTCAATAGCTAAGCTTAATCTTACAGAGAATGATCAAAGCTCATGTAGCAAGAAACAAACAAATGAACAAAAGATTTTCTCCTTCATTTCTGTCAAACAAAGCTGTATGAAACGTTTCCAGCTGTTAGTATCATGGTTGCTAGGCAACCTGGGCACCACAACGGAGGCTAGACCGTCCCATTTCACAAGCCTCGCACTTCCGGCCTTAGCGGTCTATAAGTACGCGGCCCTTGAGGATCGTTGAGGCTGCGTACTTTAAGGCTGCAGACCCTGAATTGGGATACAGCCCATGTCAGCCTGCTGTTTACCACCACAGAAGAAGAACAGCTTGTCCACATGCAGCCTCTGTGTCAGATCAATGCAGTGAAGCACACACACTGTTTAGTAAAGTCATGTTGTGGAGCTGTTTCACTGATCAATGACTGAGTCTGAAGGAGGTTTTCTGACTTCTGGAACAAACCTGGAAGTTTCTCTTCAGCTCTCTGTATCAGCTGTTTGTAACTCTCAACTCTTTCAGCTTCTGGAACAAGTTTGTGTGAGCCGCAGTCAAGGAGCCACCAGAGGACACCTGCTGACCATCGGCATTATGGGTAGTGTAGTAGGAGACACTCACCTGACATGAAATAGTGCCGGAAATGAAATAAAAGACCTCCAGAAACCACAAGAAGAACCAGGAGAACCAGGAGAGCTTTGGCCCAGGATGGAAACCGTTCTGTGGAGAAACACAAAGAACAACATGACCTTTGACCTCTGACTGAATGTAATGATATATTTTACTGAATATACCTCAAGCCAAGATACTTGTAGTCAACATGTGTTTTCAGCAGTAAAATAATACATTTTTATCTGAATGATAAAACCGAGTGTTTGTTGCTGACCTTTGACCTGCACCCGTACGTCTCCCAGTTTCATGTAGCCATATCTAAGGTCTCTGACGGAGCAGGTGTAGGTGGCGCTGTCAGACAGTTGGAGGTTGGTCAGGTTCAGGCTGAGGTCTCCAGTATCCAGAGCGTCAGTCTTCATGGATGTTCGGCCGCTGTAACGCTGGTTTTGATCTTTCAGTTCGTCTCCTTGAAGCTGACGCTGGTGGACGGTTGGAGGACTGAGGTCGGAGCGACTCCACACCACTGTGGGGTCAGTCAGAGCGAAAGTGTTATGCTGACAGGGCAGGATGAACGAGTCACCCTCATACAGCTCCACAGCTGAGGCATGCTGGGAAACTGAGGACACACAGACTCCATGAGTCACTTTGAGGTAAAGATACACCAGGTAGATATTTGTGTTTTTCTTTCCTTTACTTTCTGTACAATCTCTCACTTCTTATTTTTTATTTTTAGATTCTTTACTTTTCTGTGAATCTGCATGCTCCATGCATGTGTAACAGGTGTATTAAAAAGATCATTTGTATTTCACCAAAGATCCATCCTGTGGTGTTATTTTCATTTGTCAGTCTTGTTTATGGACATACATATGTATATATATTTATTTTCTGTATTTATATTTTGGGAGCTTTTATTTTCCTTGTGTGACCTTTGACGTCCCACAGAGTCACTTCCTGTTCCGGTTACAGAGCGATTAAACACAGTTAAAGTAATTGAAGTCATTCAAATATTGTTTGTTCCACTTGTGCATTTTGTCTCACACTGTTACTATATGGTCACAATGCAGTGCATTTTAATTTGTTATATATGTTTATATGTATATTTCATTATTTTAGCAGCTTGATTTATAATGAGGTTTGTTGTCATGTCACACCTCAGTCGTCTAGAGGCCCTGCTGGGGAGAGGTGTGCATGCAGACGTCCAGTCATATGAAGTTGCTGCACTGAATTTGTTTTTATTTGAACAGTTTTGGGAGGATAAACCTGCCTCAGCTGCCAAAGCGAGAGTCAACTCGTCTCATCATTCGCATAACAAAACACAGAGAACACAGCAATCAGAGTGTCAGGCCAGAACACCTACACCTGTCACTGTGCTGCTGGAACACTCACCCAGTGAGGGACAGCAAAGGATATTTACAGTGGGGCAAAAAAGTATTTAGTCAGCCACCTTATAATACCTGTTATGTTGGACTTGGGTTTTACATTTTTTGGGAGATAGATGAAGCAAATATTTCTGGATTCATAAGCTCTTTATTCCGAGGGGTCACCCTGTGTGGTTTTTGATGCAGCCTAACAGAGAGGACACTCAGTACACCACTCATCTAAAACTGCAGCCATTTGTTATTTTAGAAACTTAGTCATCTGTCAATTATTGTAAAATGCTTTTGTCTGATTAATGATAAATAATAAATCTTCAAAAGTGAAGAATCACAGGTGTTTCAGAATAACTGGCTTCTGTTTTGGAGCTTTCAGGATTTTAAAGTTGAACTAAAACCCGACTAAACCCATCATTGTATTTGCATGTTTACGAGTTTTAAAGAAAACATTTTCTTACATGCAAAAATATGTAATTTCTCAAGTACAGTCAAAGTCAAATGTAATAAAGCATGAAACATGAATCTTTACTCTGTAAATGTAAAGTCGCTCTTACTTCTCTGTTACTTCTGTCTTGGACAGAAGCTTCTCTCGACTCTCACAGAGCACACATCATTGCATTTGTATTTTGTAGCAATGAATTAAAATCATCACATAAACACCACACAGTGAGATTATCGGCCTTAAACTGTGGTGTGAGTGCAGATTGATCTGCATTCAGTTTCTTACCATTTATGAGGAGCAGGATCACCAGCAACGTCTTCATCCTCCTGTAAAAAGCTCAAACAAACACAAAGTCCTTTAAATCTGCTGCTGCTGAACAAAGAAACAAACACTCAGCATTTTCTCTCCAGCTGTAAGCACACAAGGAAAGTTCACTTTTGTTTTTAAGAGGAAGTCAGTCATGTGACATGAAACTGTCCACTGTGAAAAATCCTCTTTACAGCCCACAGCTTCCACCTCAGTGCTGACACAAGGCTCATCAGCAGACTGACATGTATTAAATGTCATTTGAATAAAGAACAATAAAAAAGTGTTGCCATGCTTTAAAAGCGTAAGTTTAATAACCCAAAGCTCCAGCTTGTCTCTATGTTTGTGATATATTATCTATGTAAGTGTAGCGCTCATCAATGCCCTCACTGATAACACAGAGTTGACTGTGTTTAATAAATAATGTGTCAGAATTATTTCAGAGTTTAGTCTAAGATTAGTTTAAGTTTTGTAATTTAAGCTGGACTGTTTGAAACAACACTGATGGGGTATTTTTGCACCACCTTTTCAGAGCAGGTAGAAACTCGTGATGGTCCTGGCAGGTCAGGTTTGTTCTCCTTCTTTCCTTCCTCTGCTTCCTCTCTGTGTCTCCTTCCCTCTCTCTTTCCTCTCGGGTGGCTGGCTGGATCTCCAGTTTTCCTGGGCTCTGGCTGTTTGTCATCAGCTCATTCACTCAGTAGAATTTAAAGACTAACAGGCACCTCCACTCTCCAACAGACTGCTACCTATCAGTGGTGGTAATTGCCGTCCAGTGTTTTCCTCTCTGCTTGTTCCTCAGGAATTTTCTCACCTGTTTTCTTTTGTGTTCTGACAGCTGGAAATACTTTCATGTGGAAGAACTCATGGTGAGTCCTGCAAATCCTGCTCACCTGAATCTTTGAGCTGGTTTGAGCTTCTGCTGAAGAGAGAAAAGCCTACCTGTGACTCACCTGCCTGCCCACTCTCCACAGCTCTTCTCAGTTCATCTCCTGCCAGGTTACGCTGGTGGACGATTGGAGGACTGAGGTCGTGGCAGCTCCACACCAAAGTGGGACATGCAGGTACAGAAGAGTCCTGACAGGTCAGCAGGACAGACTCCACCCCCTCATACACCTCCAGAGCCGAGGCATGCTGGGAAAGTGAGGACACAGAGACAGAAACATGAACCAGCTGTGTGTGAGTCTAAAGCTGAACTGCAGTAACAATGAAGCTGTGCAGGTTTTCAGGTCTAAGATATCAAATCTAAGTTTAAGAACAGAAGATTTCACTTTAAATTAAGGA
This sequence comes from Simochromis diagramma, assembly GCF_900408965.1. Classification (NCBI taxonomy): domain Eukaryota; kingdom Metazoa; phylum Chordata; class Actinopteri; order Cichliformes; family Cichlidae; genus Simochromis; species Simochromis diagramma. The sequence goes on from NW_024386942.1 coordinate 201,318, forward strand.
CAGTATGCAGCTGATGTTTTATATCTAAAGGTCTCTGAGTTTTAGATTTAATAATAATAATAATAATAATGGATTGCATTTATATAGCTCTCTCTAGGCACCCAAAGCACTTTACAATTCCACTATTCATTCACTCTCACATTCACACACTGGTGGAGGAAAGCTGCAGTTGTAGCCACAGCTGCCCTGGGGCAGACTGACAGAAGCGAGGCTGCCATATCGCGCCATTGGCCCCTCTGGCCAACACCATAAGAAGCTCTCATGGCTCCATGTGTCACATAAATCCAAATCAGATCAGATCACAGCATCCAGAGATCACTGAAGTCTGAAACCAGGACAAAGACCACAAAGATAGATCTTCCTTCTGAAGCTGCTTTGTTTCATCCAGTCAACATGGCGCAGATCATTTCTACTCACTACAGTTAAAGTTATGAGGCAGGTTCTCAGTTTCATCCATGAGGTCTGGACTCTTCTCACTGAGCAGTTTCCTGTTTCATGGCAATAAAAACTCAAATTAGGTTCAGACGACAAACATTTGACATTTTAATTAGTTTTGATCCGTCAGCCACACGTCGTCTACTCCAGATACACAGGAAGTGTTACCGGGCAGGCTTTTTAAATATAAGAATATATTTATCTACTTGTTAGCTGTGGCTGGTATTCCAAACATAACACAACCAAATATAGCCCACAGCATCATATTATTTTACATCAGTTGGTTTCCTGTCACCAGTAACGTTATTATTGTGTCACTGAGGCGCCGTGACAGTGGCAGCCTGTGGCAGAAGCTCCTGTTTCTGGTTGTTCTTCATAGTTTCGATCAATATTGTCGTTTTAATGTTTCAGTTTAGAAACGTACTTATTCCTCAGTCATGTGTCCATGTTTGTGTGTGAGTGACTCTGTGTTACATACACTCAGGACCAGCTGCTTGCACGCTCCCAAACATGGCTGCTGCCTGGAGTTAGACCTCCAGAGGAGATGTGGTGGAGTGAGAGTGTGTTAGACAAACTCTCGTATGAAGTGAGACACACAGAGTAACAAGGTCATACATGTTTATTTACTGTGATGGAAGTAAAGGCAAACACAGTGAACGTCTATGTGAGAGCTCGCCGGGGCATTTCTGCTACTTTGATACACTTGTTCCAACATTATCCTGGGAACAGTTGTGTGTGTGTGTGTGTGTGTGTGTGTGTGTGTGTGTGTGTGTGTGTGTGTGTGTGTGTGTGATTTACATTGCTGTGTGTGTGTGTGTGTGTGTGTGTGTGTGTGTGTGTGTGTGTGTGTGTGTGTGTGTGACGCTCTTACAGAAACAGTTCAGTCACATGTGTACGTGATGCTAACTCTGCTCTGGATAACAGACAGCAGAGGAAGCACAACAAGACCTGAGAGAAAGACAGATTAGAGAGACTTTCCTTCAGTTTACTGTTGCATAACGCTAATCATGTTTCTGTCAGATAAGCTCTAAATTCCTTTTAGAATTTAGAGCTTTAGGGCTGTGGTGTTCACACACAGGAGTACTGTCCTGTTGTAGTATTAGTGAGTGTTAATAACCTGCTACAGGTAAACTATCCCCATGGATCCCACACTGCTCTACATGAACGTCTCCACTAATGGGAAAACAGGCATCTGCACACATGTGCTTCACTAACTACACAGAGTACTGATGTATAATAACTCTGTCACAATCCTAACAAAGCAGCTTCTTTGAACACTTAACTTACAGCTTGTGATCATTTCCAGTCTGTCTCTGCATCTAATCTGGCAGCTGGATAGTTAAAGGAAACCAGTGTGTTACATCCCCCAGGAGGATGTTGGTTTTCTTCTTTCAACTAACTGCTTATGTTTTGTCTAGGCTCCACCTCCTCTGTCCCGATTGGATGCTGCTCACAGAATCCAGCTAATTGTCAATCAGCAGAGTTACTTAAGGCCTGTGGAGCTGTGTTTCTGGGCCCTCTGGCCATTTTAATTGCCATATCTGTGCAGGCTTGCATGCCTTTTGACTTATATGTGCATTTTTGTGTTTTCATGTTCAGACTGCCTGTAGGAGAGAGCTGCCTTTTGTTTTGACACCCTGTTTTCTCCTGTTTATGTGTGTTAGGTAGGTTATGGTTATAGGTTGTATATTTTGTTTTCTTTAGAGTTGGGGAAGTTTCTTTTATTTTCATATCTGGGATGTTTTGTTTGTTATGTTGGCCTTGGCTCTTCCTGAAGTTAACCCTCAGTCTGAACCAGAATTTCAACACGAGCATGAAATAAACCTTTTAAAATTACCATCTGGGCTCCTCCTTCACTACTTACCTTTATGTTAGTCCCTTCAAACCCCCTAGACGAGCCAGGGGATGTAACAAGTGCTATCCTTGGAGCTGCTCTAACTACACCAGATTTATTACTCTGCTCACTGCTTTGTATCTGCTGTAAGAAAAGTCACAGCTGGGTAAGGTTCATGGTGCCACATGGAAGTTTTGTCAGTGAAGTTCAAGCTGAAATCATTTACTGAACAATAATAGCTGTGTGAGTCTCCCACAGAAAGTAAGCTCTCTCTCTCTCTCTCTTTTAAGTCCCGCCCCTGAAACACAGGGTGAGGTTGACTCACTCACACAGAGGAGAGAAAGAGCATCAAGAGACAGAGGCAGGTAGAAAGTGTTGAGCCAGCACAGGAGCACAGAGAGATCATGACAGGCTGGTAGCTCGGTGTAGGCATCTGATGGTGCTCAGTCAGATGCTTGTTTTGCTCCTTGCTTTTCTGAAGGTCTGCCTGATGGACCTCCATAATCACTGACAGTGACAAAGGTGATGCTGAGCTGAGGGAACAGAAATATCTCCTTCAGGAGGTGGTGGTGGAGGTTCTGCTTTCAGTTCTACATGATTAAAGTCTCCAGCCACAGTCACAACCCCCTCTGCTTTGACATTCAGCCGTTGACCATGCAGTACAGCTCCTGCAGTGCTAACTTAGCATTAGCCTGTGTGCTATATAAACCCCCGTGGTGTGTAGACCGCTCTGCATTTTACTGACAGATACTCCAAACCTGTGAGCAATGTGTTCACATCAGCACCTTATCTGTATGTAGACACACACACCTGCAGCTTTACAGGACACACACCTGTCCACTCGAACACTGGAGCACCTCTCAGACTCCACAGCTGTGTGGGGAGTATTGTGATCCAGCCAGCTCTGCTTTGGCTCTCGGAGGCGGCGGACGCACTTTTTCTCCTCTCCCTTATCTTCCCTGCTAGTTCTTATGTCCTTGTCTATTCTCGTATCTTTTTTGTATTACTTTCCCTGGAACACTCTCTCACAGTCTGTGTCTAAAACCTAAAAGAGAATTAAGGATTTGATCAACTGGTCTCTGAATGCTATTGACACCCTTTAACGAGAAGTCTGGGCTCGGGAGAACCCGAGTGCCCTGGAGGGACTTTCCCTGCCGGATACACGATGGACGGGTGGCAGAGGATCGTGTGCCTGGCGGGACTGTCGATCGAGGACGCTGAAGATATCTACCTATTCAGAACCATGATAACAGGGTTCTTGCTGATTGGAGCTGGCTTGGCCCTGGCTTATCGGAGAATTAAGAAAGCGGAACCGGCTGTTCAAACCCCCACAAGGCTGCCCGCTGAGATTGGAACGACAGGTGCGACTTCTCAGAAAGGGCTCACTGAATGCAGCATGGTTAAGAGCTGGGAGCCGCTTACGACTGCAGTGAATGCTCAGAATAACACCTCTGAGCCCATGTATGTTGGATTACATCAGGAAAGAATCAACTCGGAACAACACCTCTGGGCGGAAGCTAGATTACATCTCGGATCAGTTGGCTGCGGTCGTGAGGTCTCAGAATCTGCTCTTTGAGCAAAAAAGACTGAAAAGACCTAAATAACATCATGGAGAAACTCACAGCTATTAACGGGAGATTGAGAGACCAGTGTCGGTGTTGGAGTGTTAAAAACAGCTTGAAATTCTCATGAGTTGTTTGTAAAAGAATAATCACCATTATAATGCGGCTACCCCTTTGGCGCCAGCTGTGGGCTCAAGGCTGGAGCTGAACAAAAACTCCCTGATAACAACTGTGTTGAGTCTGTTCCTTCCCATTCCCTAAAAGACCACCTGGGTTTGCTGGAAGACTGTTTACTTAGCCTGGTGGGGCGAAGGACACTGTCTCAGCTGAACTATGGACACGCACACACATACATACAGTGGGGCAAAAAAGTATTTAGTCAGCCACCGATTGTGCAAGTTCCCCCACCTAAAATGATGACAGAGGTCAGTAATTTGCACCAGAGGTACACTTCAACTGTGAGAGACAGAATGTGAAAAAAAAAATCCATGAATCCACATGGTAGGATTTGTAAAGAATTTATTCGTAAATCAGGGTGGAAAATAAGTATTTGGTCAATAACAAAAATACAACTCAATACTTTGTAACATAACCTTTGTTGGCAATAACAGAGGTCAAACGTTTACTATAGGTCTTTACCAGGTTTGCACACACAGTAGCTGGTATTTTGGCCCATTCCTCCATGCAGATCTTCTCGAGAGCGGTGATGTTTTGGGGCTGTCGCCGAGCAACACGGACTTTCAACTCCCGCCACAGATTTTCTATGGGGTTGAGGTCTGGAGACTGGCTAGGCCACTCCAGGACTTTCAAATGCTTCTTACGGAGCCACTCCTTTGTTGCCCGGGCGGTGTGTTTTGTATCATTGTCATGTTGGAAGACCCAGCCTCGTTTCATCTTCAAAGTTCTCACTGATGGAAGGAGGTTTTGGCTCAAAATCTCACGATACATGGCCCCATTCATTCTGTCCTTAACACGGATCAGTCGTCCTGTCCCCTTGGCAGAAAAACAGCCCCATAGCATGATGTTTCCACCCCCATGCTTCACAGTAGGTATGGTGTTCTTGGGATGCAACTCAGTATTCTTCTTCCTCCAAACACGACGAGTTGAGTTTATACCAAAAAGTTCTACTTTGGTTTCATCTGACCACATGACATTCTCCCAATCCTCTGCTGTATCATCCATGTGCTCTCTGGCAAACTTCAGACGGGCCTGGACATGCACTGGCTTCAGCAGCGGAACACGTCTGGCACTGCGGGATTTGATTCCCTGCCGTTGTAGTGTGTTACTGATGGTGACCTTTGTTACTTTGGTCCCAGCTCTCTGCAGGTCATTCACCAGGTCCCCCCGTGTGGTTCTGGGATCTTTGCTCACTGTTCTCATGATCATTTTGACCCCACGGGATGAGATCTTGCGTGGAGCCCCAGATCGAGGGAGATTATCAGTGGTCTTGTATGTCTTCCATTTTCTGATGATTGCTCCCACAGTTGATTTTTTCACACCAAGCTGCTTGCCTATTGTAGATTCACTCTTCCCAGTCTGGTGCAGGTCTACAATACTTTTCCTGGTGTCCTTCGAAAGCTCTTTGGTCTTGGCCATGGCGGAGTTTGGAGTCTGACTGTTTGAGGCTGTGGACAGGTGTCTTTTATACAGATGATGAGTTCAAACAGGTGCCATTCATACAGGTAACGAGTGGGGGACAGAAAAGCTTCTTACAGAAGACGTTACAGGTCTGTGAGAGCCAGAGATTTTCCTTGTTTGAGGTGACCAAATACTTATTTTCCACCCTAATTTACGAATAAATTCTTTATAAATCCTACCATGTGAATTCATGGATTTTTTTTTCACATTCTGTCTCTCACAGTTGAAGTGTACCTCTGGTGCAAATTACTGACCTCTGTCATCATTTTAAGTGAGGGAACTTGCACAATCGGTGGCTGACTAAATACTTTTTTGCCCCACTGTATACTGATAAGCACTCACTGACGCATCACCCTCCCTACCCCGGATCCAACGCCACCTCCAACGCTTACCTCCCCCATGATGTGGACATCAGGTCAGCTGGAGGCGCAGTCGAAAGATTGCAGCGGTCCCAGATCAGATGTACACACTGGAACTCTTTCCCATGTTGCTTGTCTGTGTTTATTGTGTTATGGTGTGTTGATATCTGTGCATTCCTGTATTATCCTTTTGTGTTACACATTTCGATGTTTTTTTCCTCGCTACCTAGCCTGACCTGTCTCCCCAATGTGATGATTGTATTGTATGTACGGTCGGCAAGGTCTGTCATCTCGGTTGTGGGCAACTGCAACTGACAAATAAAGGCTACCTCATCTCATCTCTCTGTGATTATTGTTAGACACCTGTCCGTCCTGGAGACATCTCATCTGCATCATGTCCATTACGTTGGTGAGTGACTTGGTGAGTTTGTGAGGACGAGACTCAGTAAAGCTGGTTTGTGTTAGCATGTAGCTTCTGTTAAGGTTCAGAAATTGAGGAGGAGAGTACAAACAACCATGGTCCAGAAGAGCTTGGTCAAACAATTGACTTTAATGAAATACACGCGTGGGGGGACCAGCGCCGTTCGCAGACAGCGCTGATCTCCGACTAATCAAAGCATAAGCAGATATTTTATACCATCAGGGCTTGAATTTAATGACGCCCCTTCAACGTCACAGATACAATATATGCATAGGTCAGATCAAAACCACAATGACTTTTAACACAGTTTAAAAAGAACATTGTCTCTGTCTTCATGGCAGATGTTTCCTGTCAACCTTTTGACTGCCGCTTCTCCGAAACCACAGACCATGCTCTGCAGTGAGATAGCACTTCTGCACGCCCGCAGTTGCAAGCAAACATGATTAACCTCTCACCTATAAATGAGTGTATCTACTTTGTGTGTGTGTGTCACGACCTCACTTGGCACTCTGTGTCACCTATCACCTACTAACGCTCGCAGTCAAACAGAGGCCACTCTCAAATGTGTCAGCAGTTTACCAAAACTATATGTGTAATATATTGAATAAATGTTTTAATCAAGAACCACTACTAGAAGCTTAATAAAAGAATATAAAAGTATAAAAGATAATAATGAACAACCTGGTTATTCAAATAGCATCATCCAAACAGCTCCTCAGAATAACCTGCACTTACACTCTGCTTTTAGTTTCACTTTTGCAAAAGCACGCTCTGCAAACCTGCAGTTCCTGTCTACTTTGCACAGAGTGTACTCAGAATCAACAGAATCAGCACATACACACTTAAGATTATAACAAGCATTCAAAAGCATTTAAGATTATAGATTCAACTCAACAGTTTAAAGTGGTTATAACTGCACCTGTAATAAATTGGGTGCCAATATGTTTAAACATCTAACTACAATATCAATGCTGTAGATTATATTATTAATGCAATGGTAATGATGATGATTATTAACAATAGCAGCAAAATAATTTCCCTGATCTCCACACTTCACACGTGTGCCGGCCTCCTCAAAGGTGAAATGGTGATGGCTTTGCTTGTTGCTCTATCTCTGGTGGTATAAAGTGGACGCAGCAGGAAACTGCAGCAGCTCAGACAGTAATTCAAGTGTTTATTCAGGGCTGCTGTGGCTCATTAAAAACTCATTAAAAACTCTGATATTAAAAACAAATGAAGGTCTTTAAATGTCTCATGTTTCCCCCAAATCATTGAATGGAAGTGTTTTAAGACTGGAAGGGAAAATGAAGCCAAGAACAATTATTATTAATAGTAATGATGATTATTATTCTTATTGTTATTTTATTATTGTAAAACAAAAAAAAACTTTTTCACTTGAAATTTATTGGTGAAAACTTGAATGAATTTTCCTGAACAATGAAATAGTGACATGTTCCCCATCCAAATCAATCAAAATAAGCTCTTAAAGTGTTAGATCATAGAAAATCTCCAGGGCCAGACTTACTAGATCCTTACTTCTTGAAACTGGCAGCTGATTTTGTGGCAGAGCCTCTCACAACACTTTTCAACCTCACACTCGATGTGAATGAAATTCCCTCAGTATGGAAATCAGCTTTTGTTGTCCCTCTGTTAAAGGGGGCGACCCAGCAGTGTTAACTAATTACAGACCAATATCTAAACTATCTGTGCTGGCCAAAGTTCTTGAAGCTCTTGTGTGCGAGCAGTTAAAGGAGTTTTTAGACACCAATGCCATTTTATCTGAATATCAATCAGGCTTTAGGAAAGATCTCTGGAACTCTTTTGAGGAAATGAAAGGATTTTAAGCACACCTTTTAGTCTGAAAAAATGCGACACTGAAGTTATTGTGCTTAAAGTGCTTCACTGAGCTTAAATTTAAAATATCTCAAGATACATAAAATAAGAAGAAAGTCAAAATTAAAAATACCTCAAAGGCTTTGAACTGAACATCTAAATAAATGCACATCTTACCTTGGGCATAGGCATCAGAGGTCCCTCCCTGACTATCTCTGAATGTAACAACAATAAGTCAGGAAGTGTACTTCTAAAATGTCTTTGTTTCCTCTGTAAAGTGTGCATTTTTTGGTGGTTATTTTGAGGAGCTGTCTGAGGCTATTTGAATAATCAGGATATTCATTACTGTCTTTTATTCATTGATAATCTTAATATTAAGCTTTGAGTAGTGGCATTTAATTAAAGCATTTATTCAATATATACATATATAGTTTTAGTAGATTGGTACACATATGAGAGTGGCCTCTGTCTAGTTGTGAGCTTTAGTAGGTGAGGTGAGAGGTGAAACAAAGTGCAATTGAGGTCGGGAGACATATACACACACACATCTTAGGTAGACTTGTATTCTAGGTAAGATTTCAGACATATTTTTCTTGCAACTGCATTTTGAGTCTGCAGAACTGACAGTTTTTGTTGCAGAGCATGCCCTGAAGTTTTGGAGAAGCGAGAGCGAGACGGGCTACAGGAAAGGCACCTGGCATGGAGATGGAGGCGATGTTCTTTTCACTGTGTCAAAAGTCGTCACCAGAACATTTGTGGTTTTGCAACTTATGCATGTATTGTATCTGCTTGACGCATGAGGGGGCGTCATAAACAATTCCCTGATGGTATAAAAACAACTGATTGTGTATTGTTCGAGTGAGATCGATGCTGTCTGCGTACAGTGTTCATCTCCCACACGTGTGTTCATTAAAATCATCGTTTGACCGACTCTCCTGGACCAGTGTTGTGATTTTGAATCCCTCCTGTATCCCTCCTCAATATTTGAACCCTTAAGTTTAGACCACGATATGGGCACAATGTGTGTCTGTTGTTGACCACACAGAGACTTTCAGAGTTGCAAAGACTTTTCTTTCTTTTTTTTCATTCAAATGGCTGGTCTATGATTTTTTTGGCAGAACACTGGTGGAATGTGCAGGTGTCGCTGTGCGCAATTAGATTATTATGGGAATTCCCTACGTCATTTTCCCTTTCTGTGCGTCTGTGCAGAGACACCCGCATGATACACAAAACGAGCAAACAGCAGCAGCACGGAGTTGGTGGTGCAACACTTTAGCGGTGCGTTCAGCTACTCTAAGCAGCACCTTCATGATTGGTTTGGGTCATGATGGGGGCATGATGTTGTCAGCTGTTGGCCACACAGAGACTTTCAAAGTTGAGGAGACTTTTTGTTTTTATTCGAACGGCTGGTCTCAACTGTAAGTTGTGTTAGCGCTACTTTAGCATCTAGCTAGCCCTGCTGAAGAGCAGCGAGCATAAAGGGAGGAACGTTTTTGAAGTGTCAGCTAATTTCAAATGCAGCGTTTCTATCAGCTCAACAAACATCAGCAAACACACAAACTGTTTGTGTGCAGTTTGTCTCACAGTGTGTTGCAGCTAAAGGTGCAGCTGCTGTATTTCACAGGGAGAGAAAAGAAAGAAAAGCTGCTGTAGGAGAGGAACCCAAGCTTTGGCATCGCTCTGAAAACTATCGCTGATCCTTTTACTCGCTGGCTTTCAAATCAAAGCTGGAATGAAATTTGTGGTGTTTGCAGGATCTAATCAATCACACAGGATCAGGAGATAAGACAGCAGAGCAGCTGATTTTACACCTGAAGATAAAACTGTAATGTTAGAAACATGTGAAGATACACTGCAAATTCCTTGTAGCTTGACAAGATTTATTGTCTTAATTTTAGCCAGATTATCTTGTCCATCTTGTTTTGAACATTACAAGCTAGTTTCCAGTCTCATGTGTTAGATGATTAGACTTGTTTCAAGTATATATTACTTTTTTTTTCTTATTTAGTCTGTATATCTAAAAATGAACCATTTTACACTTATTTCAAGCAAAAATAGCTTTTAGATAGAGTGTAAAACAAAAATTATCTCAAAATAAGAAACATTCACCTTTTTCCTTGAAATAAGAAAGTCACTCATTGGAAGGTATTTATTTCAGGTTTTTAAAGAAAGGACATCTTCAAGGTTATATTTGTCATAACATAGACACTGTTTCTGAAATTGACTGGGTAATATGACGTAAAATCAAGTAGGTCTTCAACATCAGTCAGTTCAGTTGCTTGGGCAAGGTTGGGAATTGCAATTTCATAGGCAAGAAAGTCTTTGTTGAAACCCAAGGTTTCATACACCTGGTATTCAAAACAATAAAGTACACTATTAACAATAAAAATGTTTTTTACAAGTCCAAAGATAGGGTTTAAACCATTTGCTGAAATGAGTATAAGAGACCTGTCACAGATGTATTTGTTTCCATGTAAAATAAGCCACTTTACTCTAACGGCATGATGTATAGCATCTTCAATCCCCAAAAAATATACAACCTTTGATTGCAAATGGTCCATATTAGCAACCTCTGATACAGGACCTAGTTCTTTCTCATTTACAAATATCGGATGCTCAGTTCCTGCTTCACTTTGGCAACACTCCAGCAGCTGATTGTGGTTTACAAGAGACTTGCACACATTCTTAAAGTTTAATTTGGATGACCATGGTTTAAAAAAACTGTGTTTAGACTCGAATCTCATGCACATATGACGTATTACAGGTCCCAGGGCAATAATTTGAGAGGGAAGATGCAGCATGTAATGTTGCTTTGGTATTACATTTTTTTCTGGGAATAGTTGCCTGAATTGTTTAAGATGATCTTCTATCATTTTTTTTAGTTTGGACACAGTTTGTAAAGACACAACTGGGGCAAAAAGTATTTTAACAATTTCAATTAAATCCAAAATAAACTGGATAAAGGGATTTTTCTCTACAACACTGTACAATAAGAATGGCAAAATCTTGATCAATATAAGCATTTGTCAGAGGATTGTTTGAGTCTGTTGTCACTTGAAGCTAAAGTAGCAATACTAATTGGTGAAGGCTTGTCACGTATGTCCACTGATGAAAAAGGAAAGTTCTGCATGGCAGAATTAAACATGTCCAAATCCAAATTTCCAGATAAAACAAGGTATTTCAACACACACTTAATTTCCATTGGTGCCACTCCTTCAAGAATTACATGCATAATATCCTGTGGCATCTGCTCTATGAGATTAAAACCTGGGAAATCAACTAATTTGCTTTGTCTATTTATGCCAAAAGTCGTTTTGAGCGAGGATTTCAAAAATTCAGTAGTTGCCCTTTCTATTTCAATGCACTGCCTAATGTGTCCGTCCAATGTCCGTCTGGTGAAACTACGTTCATTGAAATTTTCTTGCATGTCATCAAAAGTACACTCACAATGACGACATTTGCTATACGCAAAACCAACTCCTTCCTTAAATCCTGCAAGCTCATGCTGGGCCAGAGTGTCTCCACACACAGCAACAACTGCTCCGTTTAAATAAAATTCCCCATTGACAGTGTTAATCACAACACCATCGTACAGTAACTTCAAGTCCTCATTGATTCTCCGTAGTATTATATCTACCCCACACTCATCTATGTCCCTAGACTTTGCGATTGCGAGAAGTCTGATGGAAGCCAACTTTGATCTAAACTTAGGGTCTATGTTGCCTAAGGTGTAATAAAACATTAGTAGTTTATTTACACTCGACACGTGACCCTAGGGGGTTACACATTTCTATCTCATCAGAATAGAGTATCAGTTGTAAAGCAGAGTTCTTCTTTGAAAACAGTGGGTGGGTTTTGAAAATAATTCCATCATTAATGTCATACAAAAAACTGGCGTTGGGGCAACTCTGAGGTCCAGCACTGAGCATGTCAAATAGTCTTGAATTGGATAATAGCTGTTTCAAACTTTCAATCAAAGGAATGTAGTAGAAAGACTTGTTTTTGATTGCAAGAACTCTCGATTCTCCCTTTTTAACTCTACAGGCATAATTGGAAATGATGATCTCCTCAGGTGTGACAGGGTTGAAATGCATCTGTGTTACACGGTCCTGTAGGTTTGAAGCTGCACATATGGGAAAGGGATCCTGAAAGTTGTCCAGTGTTGAAAGAACTTCTTGTTGTAAAGGTCCATTGCTGTCAGGTTGCCTTTCAAGGATGGTCTTTATTTTTCCCCTCAAGGACGTCAGAAGAGCTGTTTGATACTGTTGGACACCAAGGACAATGTTGTTGACACTCCTCTGATGGGGGAAAAAAAAAACACATCAGAGACATGAAAGCGTAAATAGAAAATATAACAGAAGCAAAATGCAACTCTATTTCTTTAGCTCAAATTAATGAGCCACTGAATGTTGTAATTTACCAGTGGAGCAGTAGAAGAAGAAATCAGCCAATAATTGGCATTGTTTTGCATGACATGCCACATGCATGACTCACGTGGCACAAACACATTGCACCGAGCAAGATGGAGGAGCATGAAAGGTTACAACAGAAAAAGTGAACAAATGATTACCTTATTTATTTTTTTTATGTAATTCTACTTCATTTGTCTTTTATGCCTAAAAGTGAACACATTTTACACTGTTAAGCCTATTTTAAACTGTTGAGTGTGCCCAGAGTTACATACATTGCAGTGAACTGCACAACTCTTGTGCTTAACTTCTTCGTAATGTACATTTGTTCTTAATAACTTATATAGGTGAAAGTAATAGCTGAATAAAACCAGCAATGAAAAACAATCAATTAATTGCAAAGATAGTGGACAGATTATGAAAAAAAAAAATCATTAGTTGCAGCCTTACATTGAACCAGACTTATTAACAAGTTAACAATGACACCCCTATAATATCAGATGAAGCAGTACCTGTGATAGGTGGCATTGCTCCCGCACACCAATAGCAAATGCAGCTGCACATCTGGCAAGATCAACAGTTTCTCTTTTACCCTACAGGACAAAAAGAAAAAACAATTGTGTAAGAAAAATGACTCACTCAGAATGTGTTTCAAATTCCACCAGATGCAAAACAAAACAAAGAAATATTCCAAACTGTTGTACATTTTTGCTATTAAAAGATTCATACTACAATGGATAGCTAATGAAGCTGCAAATGTTATGAACAATTTAAGAGTTATTTAATGAAACTTAACCAATCTTTATGGAATCTACTCTGAAGTTAACTGAAAGAAAAATTTGAAAGCTGCTTGGTTCATGGAGCATCTAACAACAACCAAGGCAGGTACACAACACTGGTAAATAAGTTTATTTATTATGTTTAAGTATGGTAACTAAGCCTACACTGTTGTGCAAGCCTGAATTTCAGCGGATTCATGCATTTGAAATTCAGCACTGGCCTTCATACCTATTAAAATATTCTAATCAAGTAGTTTATCTTAGAAAACACATAACTTTAAAACTATAATCTTCACTTGAACTGAGTACATTTTCTCTAGTTAGGCTTTACTACGGTTTTACTAAAGCTGAATAGTTGGGTTGCGGTCACGTGGTTCTGATGACGTGCGGAGGCAGCGCGATTTTTGAGTGGAGGGCGGAAGTAAACATGGAGGACACTGTGGAGAGTCAGGAGCAGCCTATTGTGGCAACTTTAGACCCCGTTTCTCGGGAGAGATATAAACAGATAGTTAAAAAATATATCGGACGTGATCCGTATTCTTTGAAAATGTCCGAATACACCACAGAAGTAAAGGATTTGCCTACTATCGAGGCTGTGGATATCACCAACTACTTGGTCCTCCAGACTTCTTACTACACTAGGCAGCAAATGAAAGCTTTCAAGAGTCTGGAGGCGTACAATTTTTTTGTCAGCGGGTGGGTCCACAACCTTGGAACAAAACGTCTCCGTGATGGATACAGTTTGGTGTTGCAAGGGTGAGTGTTGTTCTTATATTGCTTATCTTAAACACGCTAACAGTTAGCGGTAGCGGCTTTAACGTCAACAAACATGCCACATCCTTAGGACTTCGTTAGAGTGACAGTTGTTTGTTTCAAGGTAAACCATTCTCAGAGGTCTAATGAGACACCTCTGAAGACTTGGGTAATTGCAAAGGAGGATGGAGAAGTGATTGCAGCTCATTGCAATTGTATGGCAGGGTTAGTAGCCTAATTAAGTAGGATGTTTCCGAGAACTGATTCCGATCTGGGTTTTCGTTCGTAGCCGAGATTGACCGTCGGAGCCCAGTCCTCCGACTCTTCGTCATCCAAAGCACTTGGGCAGCCTATAGTCCCAATCAAGTCAATATTAGACTACTAACTTAAAAGCACTAAGTAAACGAGAATTTAACGACAACCTAATGCTAATAAGTTCGTTTGCAAACATAACATTACCTCTGACGAAGTGGTCGCTGCAGACACGGGCATTGGCAGACTCTGCTCCTCCCGACTGTAAACGTAAATTTAAAATCCATTTTTTCCTACGTTTTTCGGTTAGAATTTTCCATTTTTCTCCTCTTCGTTGGGCTATTTTTGGTACCCTAAAATACCGTTTATCAGTTTCTCGGGTCGACCTACTGGAGCATCCGTAAACACAACAGGACATAGGCATTTTGCGTACTGTCTGTCTGTGATTTTGCGCTTATCTTTTTCACTTCCGACCGCCAGTCAAATTTCGCGCTTTACGTCGACGTCATGTCTACGTCAAATGAAACCTAGCTATTGGGGTAACTGTGCTTGGTTAAGGTTAAACAACACACATACATTTAAAAATTTGCGCGCGTACACACAGAAACACATAAAGTACATTACCTGATTCTGACGAGGTGTTTGAAGCTCAGCTGCGTCTTGCTCCATCACGTTCTGACTTTCCTGTCGCTCCTCCTCCAACACCTCCGATGTTACTGGAGGGTCTAGTGGTGGTGGCTCTACTTCAGTGCCATTGCCATTGCTAACAGTTTGTCTGGGTTCGGCAGTATAGTCGGCAAAAATGGCTGTACCAAAATTTTCGCCTCCTAATACATTTGCATCGGATGAAGCTGTCAGCCATCCTGTAGGCGGGTTCCCAGTGGTGATGTATTGTGGATGTGTGCGTCTGAGATGGTGGTAAAACGAGTTGAAAACACGGTAATCCTCGGCGCATCCATCGACTCCACAAATGACACGGAAATCTGGACTGCGACTGTGTGCAGTATTAATGTGACTTAAGAGAGACTTCAATGTTAACGCCACAAAGACGAAGCAAATCACACACCTCCAACAGGCCATTGTATTAGACTAAAGTCAAGCAGAAAATATGTTGCAGTGTGGAGCTGTTGCCGCGCTAGTTTGGGAAATACCAAGTTCATGGGGGGAGGGGGGTATTACAAACTGGAGCTGTAAAAACAAAAAATGGTCACAAATAAGGTAAAATGAAATAACACCTATAAGAGTTTATTTTAAATCAATGAAGAAGAAATTTACCTATCATACTGACTGTGTATTATGAACGTACAAACCACTAAATTGTATATAGAAGCAAAAATTGAGATGTGCACCCCCTTCGTGTTCCATGTTAGTTGTTACCCAACTCCGTTTGAATTTGGAGTCACAGGAATCTTCTGCACCTGAGCATTGAAAGAAAAACTGTAAGAGAAAACTTCGTCAAGAAAGAGAGGTAAGCAATTTTAATTTTTCGAATGTAAGTAGTGTGTAGTCTAATCACTGTTTTAAAGTCAAGCGGACAGAATAATAAATTTAATTTGAGCGCGGGAAGGAGTAATGTAGCATGCTAACGGATGCTAGCGTTAGCTTAGCAGCCCTCGCATGTGGTTCAGAGAACATTATTTAGTGAAGTATCTACTGTAATGTTGTGAGAATTCCTAGCTATGCTATTTATAAGGGGCAGTATTAGCCGTTTGTATTAACTTAAGTTAATAGGCACACTGAGAATTTCTTTCAATTAGCAAGAGAGCTAATTAACCACATTCAGGGTTTTCCAATTGTCTTTGACTGATTTACTAGCTGCTTGAATTCCCTCACAAGGTGTTGGTTTAAATTAATATTTTGATATTAATTGGATTTATTAAAGTGGGCTCAAAACAGTGTTATTCAGGAATCAGGCTGGTTGGTAAAACAAGTAGCGCTGTGTATCGATTCAAAATTGAAACAGAAGATGGCAGCACTGTATGTACAAGGATGCCAGCTGCCGTTAAACCCCGAAGAAGAAGAAGAAGCTGTATCCCAGAATTCATAGCGCGGCCTAGCTCAGTTTCCAAAAATGGCGGCAGCTAGTTAGTTTTAAAATTTCTCTTATTACTCTTTCTAGGTTACAAAATAAACGTTTAACATATTTTCAGGCGAGAATGTAGCCGTGTAAACTTCAAATATCTGGACAGTTTATCAAGACACCACATATTTTCAAAAGCGCTCCGACGTTTTCGGAGATGTCTGTTACCCACTAGCTCGATAGCTAGCCGGGGTTTAACGCTCACTAGAGCCGTGAGAACACCGGACTCCGGGCGAACCATTTTCAAAACCACCGCCGTCTTTCACTACTCAGGTGAAACATGATATATATAAGTCACTTAAATAACTTAAAAATGTTATTGTTTGGCTTTTTTCAGTATTTTATTTGTTCCTGAGTAAATCGGTTTGGCTGAGATTAAAGTTATAGTTTTTACACAGCTGAATAAACGTCAAGCAGACAACTGATTATCAGAAGTGTGAGATGCTGGAGAATATACTCCGGTGTCCTTTTATATTTTAGATAGCAATGAGCAATCTGCAAATTTCTTTAAAATGTAATAAACTATCATCTTGCCTTTATTTTTAGTTAGCACATACCTTAAACACTTAAAGCTATAAGCTAATGATCGTTATGTAAGAGCAGATGCTGCTGGTGCAATAAGCTGTACATTTTACGTCCAATGGATGCATGATCTGGCAGCCCTAGTCAGCATAATCTTATTGATGAAATTCAATGACACAAATCTGGGTGAGTAAAAGTTCACCGGGCAATATTGTATAACCCTTTCAGACCTCAGCCGGGCTGTCTGGACATTTCTTTTCTATAATAGCTTTAAAAAGGGTAAAAATGTTGAACAATCAAAACGATTCTTTGACGTGAATCACTTTGATTCTCATGGGACTCAATTAAGATTCAACTTTTCAAATGTTTTTAACATAACACTAATTGTAAACATTTGTCTTGCAGGTGACTGAGCAATGGAGAAGCTGGATGATGTAACAGTATCTGTCCTTAAAGGTTATATTTGATAATATATTTGTGTATGTATGTATGTATGTGTGTGTGTGTGTGTATATATATATATATATATTAAAAAAACAGTTTTGTTTGTGCAGTTATGTGCTTGCACAGTTTAACTGGTGTTTGTCTTTTTGTTAGCTGCAAGCATTGACGAGCGCATGCTTTTAACATTGACCCGTGATGATCTGAGGGACCTTTTTTCTGGGCCTGAGCACTTTCTCAGAAGAAAACATGTGTGGTCAATAATTCATCCTGAGGTATTATGTAAAAATATTTAGTTCAACTAATCTCCAGAAAGTATGCTTTTATTTTAGCAGTACTTTTATTTTCTCACCCTAAACCAGGAAGACCATCCGCTACCACAGAAACCTGAAACAACTTCTTCACCCAGGGTAGTTGCAACCGGCCCTCCAACTGCTGATGCTAATGTAAGCCAGCTGAAAACCTTGCAGCTCCCCAGTCCTCCGGAATATGTTCTGTACACCGACAGTGAGTTGGAGCAATGCCGAAAGAGTTACCTGGAGTTGGCCCGCTCCGGCAGGGAGCAGGCATGCGTCATGTCAAAAGAACTGAAATGCAGATTGGTGAGAAATACAATCACAAGTATGGTGTCCCTTTTGAGAGCAAGCCAAGGCCAAATGGAGCGATACCCCTCTAAGACCGAAATCACTGCAATGGCTAAAAAAGTTGTGGAATATTATCCTATGCTGCAGGATAATGATGCAAGCGTAAAACACGTAAGTTCTTGTATTTGTGTCTCATATATAAATCATTTTGTTTTGTTCAGGGGGCATGATATATATGTATTTTCACCAGGAGAGCATTAATGCCAAGTTACAAAAAAGGCTGCAAAATATGAAAACCCCAGTAAAAAGGCAAGGACCAACACCGGAGAGGGGACGGCCCAAGAGAAGGCTCACTGACCTCTACCCAAGGGATGAAGAAGCTGATGATGAAGATGCTGATCGCAGTTCTTCCAGTGGTGCATCTACTCTGTTATCACCTGTCAGAAATTCTGACAATGCCTCCACTTCATGTGAGTACATACTAGTAATTTTGTAAAATGGTTATCAACACACAGCCAGTAGTAGCTAATGTTTTGTGGAAGTCTACTTCAGTAACAATGAAAAACCAAAATGCTCTTGTACTTCTCTCTATCTTAGCTGACAAGGATAGTCGGCAAATACAAGCAAGACATTACAAAACATTACAAGAAATGTGTAAGAAGGCAAAACCAAACCAAGAAGATGTGTCCCAGCTATTAGACCTCGAGTTTGAAGCCAGAAGATCCTTCATTGACTCAGACACCATGAAAGAGGAGAACAGAGCTTGCCTCATCTTGGATGCATATCCATGCTTTAAAGAATTGCATCATGTAAGTTTTTGGAAGAGTTAATAAATAATCACTTTAATTTCAAATATATTTGGTGTGGTAGTAAAGTTATTTTGATTTTATTTGTCTACTTATTTTTTTAAACCTATTGTAGGCGTTGGGTGAGCTTCGCAGAATTTTGGATCCCCACAACAACAAGTTCATCAGTCAAGTAAAACTGAGATGGGAAGAATTCTGCTCCAGGGTAGAGTTCTACGGTGTGTCAAAGAAGGCAATGAATCCACCAATGACCATGGACAAAAGTAAGTTTTACCATTTGAATACAAAGTTCTCATCCTTTAAAATTTATGTTTATGAAGGTTTGTTTCTGCTTTGTCCAGCTGAAGCCCACCTTGCACTGATGAAGGCTCTTCCAACCCTCTTTCCCACACCTGCCCATCCACCAAAAAAGATGGGGAATGCTTCTGAAGCATTTCTACATGTCCTAAAGGTAAGTTTTATAAAATTTGCTTATAAAGATCTACAGAAAATTTGGCAAACAAAATATTTCGGTCAAACATGACTCAAAAAAGCTTTTTCAGTTTCAGCCGAAAGACTTAAATCTATAATTTATTGTTTTCATCAATTTATAACGTATTTAATGTACACGAGTGTGGTCACATAAGGAGTCGCTTGACACTGATAAACCATAAGTCAAAACTACTATAAAATGTGTGTAACCAACAAAGAACAAGATAATGACATCTCCAACGTTATGACCAAATCCCAGCAAAAAAAACATACAATTAATATAAGATGTTGACTGTCATGTCTTTTGTGTCTTGCAGCCTACAGAAGATCCAGATGCTGTCCTCCAGAAACGAAGCTTGTCATGTCCAGTAGTGATGTTCGATGGCTGCAAGTGTGTCATTGCTGTTGGTAATTTACCAGTTACAACATTTGACAAAGAAAAAATTGGTGAGGCTATGATATATGTGATGGCATACTTTTATGCACTCCATCTGACTTACCCCAAATGCGTGGCAACCCTGCTGTCTGTCATTCAGACAGAAGTTCTCCAGGATGCCATTCATGAGCATGACACTACATCATCTTACAGAAAAGCCCTGGCAGAATGGCATGCATTTATTGGAAAATAGTGTGTAAATTTCAGATAAGATTAGGAGAGGGCACTTCTGTTTTGTTTTTGTTTGTTTTTTTCAATCTGGGTCTTATTTCTAAAATGGAAAATGTTCATTTACTCACCCAGACAAGTTTTGTGGTATTTGGTGTCATTTGGAAGAAATTTGAATCTTTGTGGTCTTCCTATGTCACTCGTCAATTTTAATGGGGCAATGGCGAAACCTCTAAGGCTGTTGAAATGTTGAAACCACTTAAACAAACTCATAATGTTGGACCTGTACTGTTCAATTGTATCTTTATTATCTGCAGGTTATTGTTAAAGTGGACTAAATAAGGGAAAAAAGTAATATATACTTGAAACAAGTCTAATCATCTAACACATGAGACTGGAAACTAGCTTGTAATGTTCAAAACAAGATGGACAAGATAATCTGGCTAAGATTAAGACAATAAATCTTGTCAAGCTACAAGGAATTTGCAGTGCAATAAACTGGTGCATGCGCTACGTCCACACGTACCCGGGTATTTTTGTAAAAGCAGATTTTTCTATGCGTTTGTGTCACGGCTCGGGGCAGCGGCCGTGTGAAGAGTGGAAAGGAGGACTCAAACGCAGCACTTCCTTAGATGTGACGGTGATTTATTGACAATACTGAACATAAAGTGGAGATGGCAAACAGAACTAAGGACGAACTAAACTGGGAGAAACTACACAAAGGAGTGGCAAACCTGAACATGAAGGGAGAACAGCAGGGAGAGCACGCAGGGGATTCACCGGGTATGAACACAGACGACGCGACGAGGAGCAGAGGTAAACACACACCATAAGTACACAGAGAGACACTGGGAAATCACACACAGGTGGGAGACACAGCTGGACCCGATTAACCTGACGAGACAGGGGAACACTAACACCAGGGACCAATAGAGGGAGCACAAACCCAGAACCCAGTGTCTAAAATCCCAAACACAAACCATCCCAAAACAGCCCATGAATAATAAAGAGAATAATAACAATAAGGGACACAAACACAAAGTCACCTTTCGTCCACACGTAAACGGCGTTTTTGGTCACTGAAAACGAAGATTTTTAAAAACTCCGTTTTTGTATTTACGTGTGGACTAGAAAAACGAAGAAAACGCAGCGTCAAAGGTGTGCGCATTTTTTGACGTCACACTGTGCGCCACGTTATTGTTTTGGTGAAATGAATTTCTACAATACTGTTAATTCTACTCTCTGCAGTGTTTAAATGCTTACATATACACACAGTTACTGTCCCTCCACAGTAGGGCTGGGACAACGCGTCGACGTAATCGATTACGTCGACGCAAAAAATACGTCGACGTAAAAAAATCTGCGTCGATGCGTTGTCACTTTCAAAAAAAGACATGGCGGCAGCGAGTAGCAGAATCATGAGTGAGGCAGTTGCAGTCAACTTAAATCACTCCACCCGAACACGCAGTTCTACAGTATGGGGATATTTTAACAGAAAAGGAAGTGATTCAGTCGTTTGCTGGCTTTGTGAGGTGGAAATGGCCTATCATAAAAGCACGACGGCTATGCACCAGCACCTCAAACGACGGCATCCAGGAGCAGCTTCTGCAAAGGACAAACCACCGTAAGTTTTCAACTTTTTTACTAACGCTAGTTTTTACCTGTTACTTCATCCAGACCCCCCCCCCCCCTCCCCACGTAGACGTACACTCACTCATAGACACAGATAAACACCCAACCTCCGTAAATGCAAAACTCATTTAAGCTGCTGAGCAGTAACATATAGCAGCTGCTGTTGTTATTGTTTTTTTGGTTTGTGGCCCATGCTGGCAAAATGAGTCAGAATGCGCGCAGGCTGATTATCAGAATCGGCGAAAGACAAAAATGTGAGACAGCGAATTGGCCGCAGGAGAAATGTTAACAAGGGTAATGCACCACCTGCTAAACGTAGCCGTCGTGGACACTGTTACAACATTGTTAAAGTGCTTGCAAAAGCAAAATGACAATGAACTCTTGATTTGTCAAATTTAATGTGTTTCATCCTATTTGAACGCTGTTTTCATACATAATGCTTCTCCAGCTTGATCTTATAGGTCAAAGTTATGCCATCTAATGACTAGAAAGCAGTGCACCAGTAAAAGTGCCATCAGCTATGGCTGTTTAAACGTTATCTTTTCCAGACATCATGATTACTGCATATCATATGTTCAACATTGGGGATTATTATTAACCTCTTACTGTTATGCTATGAAAGCACATGGCATAACAGTGTGTGTGTGTGTGTGTATCTATCTATCTCAACCAGATCCTTATCAAATTATTTTGATATTATGCTTTCCATATAATTATTTTGTAATTATTCGAATTCATCTGTGTGCTGTGTGTGATTTATGATTTCAGGAATAAACAGAAAAGTCTGGAGGACTACTGTCAGAGAAGAAGTACACCATGCACCCCCCAGGAGGTGGCTGTACTTACTGAGAGCGTCTTAGCTATGATTTTAAAAGACAAGAGACCACTTGCTGTGGGTGAGGGATTCAAAGAAATGCTGACCACTTTCCAACCAGATTACACTCTGCCGTCTAGGCATCATTTTACAAGCATGATGGAGAGAAAGTATGAAACTTCAGTGGAGAAACTAAGGAATTAATGATGGGATTTCCGGCTCTTTTTAGAGATCCGGCTCTTTCGGTTCGGCTCAGTAAGAAGAGCCGGCTCTTTCGGCTCCGAACCGGCTCTTCAGGTTGTTTTGTTGCTTTAATTAATTTATTATTAACAATAATATAAAATTATGCACAAAAGGAATTACTAACATAAAAAAGTGGTTTTATATATATATGTTGATATATAAATATATGCGGTGGCCCCTAGAGACAAAACACGTACAAACTCCAAAACACATTTCTAGCATGAACTGAACTTCCAAAGCAGAGCTACTAGATCACTTAAATTACACAATTGAAAGCATGTGTGTATTGTTTGTGTATTTATAGACAGGCACTCATATATATTCAAATAATTTAAAAAAAAAGTTCATTTACCTGTTAATACCACACACCAAATCCGGTCGTTGGTACTTGCTGGCTTGTGTAGCCACAAGATAACAAAGGCTCAACACTGCGCCCAGCATCCTGGAGCACTTCTGTTGTCTTTTGTACGTGTTTTGAGTTTTTATGTGCTTCTGAGTTTTTATATGCTTCTAAGTTTTTACGTGCTTCGGAGTTTGTACGTGTTTTGGAGTTTTTACGTGTTTTGGAGTTTGTACATGCTTCAGAGTTCATACGTGATTTGAAGTTTGTATGTGCTTTGTCTCTAGGGGCCACCGTAAAAATATACTTTTATTTATTCACTCCACATAAAATGTAATAAATAAATCATATAATACAAAAATCAACTATTCACATTTCAACTTTTAACTATTTAAATTTTCAGCTTTTTCCTTTTACAAATTTAAAGTGAAACAACACAAAACACTGCAAACCACAACACAATTAAATATAAATTAAAATATGAAAACATAAAGAAGATGCATATTCTCTGTCATATGGACCTGCATGAATAAACTTTCTGAATCTTTTATCATCTGCAACCGAAAATAGTTGTGGATGATTACTATACCTTTCTAATGTTGTTGTCCCTGCCTCTCTTTCTCTCTCTCTGGCTCTGTTCCTGTGCTACTGAGTGTAATTACCGCCCCTCCCCCCTCTGCCCAGCGTAAAGCACAAGGCTCGCGTGCAGAGTGAAGCGGAAAAAAAGTGGGAGAGAGAGGCTGAGAGAAAGAAAAAAAAAAACCCCAAAAAAAACCCACGTGACGGCTCGCGATAAGGAGCCGGCTCGCGTCGTTCACGTCAAAGAACCGGCTCTAAGAGCCATTTCGTTCGCGAACGACCCATCACTATAAGGAATGAACTAAAAAAAGCCACATCCAAAATCTCCCTTACCACTGATGCTTGGACAAGTCTGGTCACAGAGTCCTACTTAGGGGTAACTTGTCATTTCATTATTTGTTCAAAGACGCCATTGCTGCTGTTTGTATATTATCAATTTTTTGCTATGATTTCCTTTGTTATATTTGTTTTGCAAAACATTTAATTTTTTGTTAAAAACAGAAGATTGTAGTACAATGTTATTGTGGATTTTGTTTTGTGAATGAAGAGCACTTTTTGGCAGAAAGCAAAGTGAATGTTACATTTTGTTTGTTTAAAGACACCATTGTTGCTATTTATTTGAAATGTTTTGTTAACTTTTCCTTAATTTTATATATGTTTGCACATTTCATTTCTTGTTAAATGCTATCTCTATTGTATTGATTGTACGACCTCTACAACTTTATTTTGCAATTTTTTTTTATTAAAAGGTCTTCAAATGAATAAATTTGTTTTTCATTTATATACATAAATTAATAAATGTGAAATTGCTATACAAGTCAAATAATGGGGGAAAAAATCGTTAATCGAATCGAAATCGAATCGGATTGAAAAATGAATCGTTAGATTAATCGATGCATCGAAAAATTAATCGCTAGATTCATCGATTAGGAAAATAATCGTTTTGCCCAGCCCTACTCCACACATAGACTTGGTTCTGCTTCTATGCCCCAGCTTTGTTTACTTTTTCCCACCGAGGCTTCTAGACTTCTGATTGGCCAACATTTCTGCACGGTTAAGAATCTAGCGCCACCTGCTGCTTTGGCATGTTCATAGCAGCGTTTTCCTTCATTTCTCCCTTTATGTGTGGACGGGATTATTTTTTAAAACGAAAACGGAAAATCTCCGTTTTCAAAAATACCCGTGTACGTGTGGACGTAGCCTCAGTCTCTGACTGGAAGCGCTAATTCGTCATTCGGCTTTTGTCAGACTAAAGTAACTGTTTGAAAAGCTAAGCTATACAACAAGGAGAGATTGAGAATTTCCTTTTAGTTCTCAGTTTATTTGATATTGACAAAAGTCAGTCAGTTTTGTCTGTTCTTCTGTAAAACTAAGATTTATTTTTAGAATTAATATTTTGTGTCTAAGTGGAATCGACAGTTTAGTCTGTTTCGTTTGTTCTATTTTGAAACTTAAACGCTTTAGCGGCTGCCTTTTGTGTAGTTTGCAATATTTGCCTTTATTTATCTGAAAAAGTCTCATGTTCCTTAAGTACATCTCCCCTGTTGAACTTATTATGGGAAATAAATATTTAAATAAAAACAAGCCGCTGATTATTTCACATTTTACTTGTGAGCAACGGCACATTTAAATCTTACAAATATAGTTATTTGGCTTATATCGTGATAGATATCGTTATCGCCTGAAATGAAAAAAACATATTGTGATATGAAAAAATCTTATATCGCCCAGCTCTATGGCAAAGTATTGAGAATTCTAACCTCTTACATTCTGTTTCTGTGGAGAAAGACACTCCAGTGATTTACTTTATATTTCATCATTTAGTGGCCCAAATATTTTGAACATAGTGATAGAGAAAACCCGTGCTATTTTGCCATTTTTAGTAAGAAGAAAAAGCCACTCCATCTATCCATCTATCCATCCATCCGTCCATCTTCTTCCACTTATCCGGGGCTGGGTCGCGAGGGCAGGACCCCAAGCAGAGAAGCCCCAACGATCAGGTGCCATTCCCCGACCTGGAGGCACAGAGGAAAAAACCCTCTCCTCCACTGGCAGAAACCCTAACATACAGCCAGCAAGCCAAGGGGATACCATGTTCCCTCAATGGTCTTGTCATAGGGGTCTTATATGCCACTTGAATTTTAAAATTGTATTTTGCTCTTTAGGATGTGATTTACTTGCAAAAAGGGAAGTCAGAGGATTGTGGATTGGGTGAGAAGAGTTTGGAGACCCACCATAAAGAAGAGGTTAGTGGGACTAAACTACTTTAAATGTGGTAAAGATTAATTGGAGTTGCACATGAGCTAACACATAATTACACAATGAAAGGTAAAATCATCAAGAAAACAATCCATTTTCTCTGTATAAGTATTTAGTAATCAGGTTCAGTATTGACTGATGAAGGAAAGCTGATGTAATCAGTCAGTTGGCAAAGTACTAACCTCTTAAGTTCTGTTTGTGTGGAGAAAGACAGTCGAGTGATTTACTTTATATTTCATAATTTAGTGGTCCAAATATTTTGAACAAAGTGATAGAGAAAACATGCTATTTTGCTATTTTTAGTGAGAAGAAAAATCCAGTTCTTGTCTATATGCCCCTTGAATTTTAAAATGGTCTTTTAATCTTTAGGAGGTGAGTTCCTTCCAAAAAGCAAAGTCAGAGGATAGTGGATCAGTTGAGAGGGGATCGTTGCACACAGAGGTAAGTTGGAGTAAACTGGTTTTAATTGTGCATATATGAGTTAGACAAGTCGATGGCTTGTATAACTTTAACTTGCAAGATGTACTAAGTGTACTGGGGTTAATGTTTAATTTAATTCCATGATGTATCTTTTTAAGCAGGAACCCACAGTGACTTCTCTCTGAGGCCCAAAAAAGATGGTGAGAGTGCTGTCAGTCTGGTCATTGTGTTGTAGTTGTTCTGAATCCAAGTTTTCTGGGTGCATCATGGGCTATTGCAGATGTTTTCTTTAGCCTTGTAGGACCTTGCTTCCACATATCGTTAGCTTCATAGCATAAGTGCCTAAGTCATTTTTTGGTCAAATTGCATGTGATATTTAAAAATATGCATGTGATATTTAGAAAATTAGTTTTTTCTTGTTTTCCGAAAACACAAAAAAATGACTTAGGCACTTATGCTATGAAGCTAACGATATGTGGACGTCACATTTTAGGTTGTCTAGACAAAAATACAAAATTTTGCTCTACGAGGGTCTCAATTCCACTTACGAGAACATTATACTGCCTCTGTTCTATCAAAATGTAAAACAAATGTCCTCATAAGTGGGTCTCATTTTTCTCAGAAACAAAAATCTGGTAAATTCTTTGTTTTTACACTCATCAGGTCCCAATCAGCTCAAATAGCAAAGAGAAATTAAAAATGCATGCCATGAAAGAGATCGCGTCTTAGCACATTAAGCTAGGATTTGGCTTACCAGGATAAAGAAATCTGATGCAAGTAATCAACTGTCAGATTATTAAGTAGTGGAGACTATGAATTGTTGTTGGTGTGCATGTGGCTTAACTCACACCAAATTAAAACATAAAAGTTAAAATCTTTGGGAACATTCATGGCTTTAGTTAGATTTCACTGAGTAACCATACACAGATCCTCCCTTCTTTACAAGACATATTGAGAAGACACTGATTTACATGTGAGCATCTTTGTTATATGAAATGGTCACATGCCCTAAATGTCTTTACTTTTTTGCTTTTGTGTTATAGCCAGAAGACATGGGTGTCACAGTTCCAATGGATGATCAGGACATCCAGTTGCCACGTCTGGACAGATGTTCAAAGTGTTTATGCTTTTATCATTTCAATTTTGTGTTCGAAAAAAAAAAAAAAAAGCTTAAAGGCTGAGTCACAAAAAAAGTTCAAGACACCCTTGAAGGAAAAACAAAGTTCTTTATGTTTTTGCTAAATTTAAATCTGCTTTAAAAAAAATGAAGGATTTGTTAGTATCTGTGTTCTAAATGTCAAACAAAATAAAGATATTTCAGTTCTGTGGACTTGTATTTATCAGGACTAAATAGCAACACATAGAAAAAAATGATTTTGACAATACTTTAATTTTAGTATTTTTATTCATAATTATTTGGATCTGGAGCAGGTAACTAGTACTTTTAGAAATATGGCCTTCTATGTAAGCATTGGGTCAAAAATAAATCTACATATCAAGATGCTGGGTCATTCAAAATACAATAGTGGAATATTGGGTGCTTTCATTTGACTCAACATCTTTTATTACTTCAAATCTTTCTGAGCTATTGGTTGTACTAAGTTGCTTGATTCAACCAACATTCAACTACATTACCCCTTATTAGGGATGTCCAGATCCGATCACGTGATCGGAAATCAGGCCCGATCATGTGGTTTCAGATTCAATCGGGGCTGCATCAGTGGCGGAGCGGGGTTTTTTTTTTTTACTGGACTTAAGCCCGGGTTGTTTTTTCAGAAGTCTTTTGGAGTGTAATTTTTCATAGTTAGATGCCTGACTTACAACTGTATAAAACAAAAACTACACACAATATTCGAAGCACATAGTGCACACTGTGAGAATTTACGACTGTGCGTAAATCCCCCCTAATATTGGTATGATCCGAGCTCAGACACTAAGCGACTGAACGAGGGGGCGGGGGGAGCTGCTGCCTGCCAGTGCGCTTTCGGAGAAGTGGAGACCGGCAGACAGAGGGGAACTGAAGTTTGACCAGGTACCAAAGAAAATCATTCATACTGTACAAATAATGTAAATATGACGGTGAAAGATTGATATCAAACTGATCACTTGACCCATATTACATTACTTGTTCTTCAAGTGAATCAACAAATGGCGAAGTGAAAAGCCGAACAACAACAATGCTGTTTCTTTAGAGAGTCTTAGCTTACATGTGTGTTTATTTCATATTTTCAGTTGTTACAGTCTTTACAATTAAGAAATACAGATAGTTTCTGTCTTTACTCTTAAAGTTAACAAATATTTTTTATATTTATCAATCTAAAAAAATATAAACATTTAGTCTGATTTGATGTTACAATTAAAAAAGTGTTTTTATCTGAAGAGTATGTAAATATCTGTTTTCAACTGTATATTTGATGATGTTGGTGTTTGGCTTGATTGTCAGCACAAAGAGGGAGAGAGAGGAACAGAGAGGGAACAAGAGCAGGTGAGACACACATGTTAGTCAAATGGTTGTTTACCAAAAGTACCACTGTATCATAGGTACTCATGTATCTCGTACCTAGTGTTTTTTTTAGGTTTGTTATTTTTCAAATTCTATATTTATTAAGTTATGCAGGCTTGTTTGCACAACAAGGCTAAATAATTATATAAACCTTTCTCAATCTAAATAGTGGACTTTGGTAGAATTAAAAAATAAGTGTAGTGCAGGTCTATGGTGATTTTTAGTGCTACTGTCATCTAGTTCTGATTCTGGTTCTGTCTTGGTTAAGTCTTAAGTAGTCCTGATTTTGAACTGTTGTAGTCCTGTTTTAATTATAAACAGATTAAGAACAGAGGCGGTGGTTTACGACACCAACTGTCTGCCATCTATAATTCAGTTTTGAGTTCCCTCCCCAGACGCCTTAACGCCCACTCACATCCTGGGCCATCTGACCTCAGGAAATCACATAAGGTGGGGCCAGGTTTCACTTGAGCTCACCCAAACCTTGGCTGATTGGGACCACACCCGCTTTCACACCTTGGCTCAGGTGATTAGAGGATCATCAGGGGTCCTTTTGTCCCTCTTTGGGGGGTCACTCCCACTGGGTTTTAATCTGGGACTCTCCACCATTTGACCTTAGAACTGAAGAAGCTTCTCGGATGAGAGGTGAAACGTCTTCAAGCAACTTAAAAAAGTCCAGACGCTTTTCTTTGCAAGCTCCTTTGACTACGATGACCTGGATGACTGAGAACCTTCACAAACATACTGTTGTCTTTCTGGTTTACTTGTCTGTTACAAACAATGTTTAAAATTTAAAGAATGAGTGACAAAAGAGGATTAGCACAGCCGTGGTCAACAGTTTTGGGAGTAGCACAAAATTATTTCATTGTTTCATTCAGTGTGCCATTTCAGTTTTTATTTTATTAATTTTTATATGCTTACGTGATCTAGTGAAGAACATTCACAATTGCAGAGAAATAAAAATGTAGGTTTAATTTTGGACACTACTGTAACTGACAAATCCTTGAGGACAAACAAAGTTCATTCTGTTTTTCATGAAGAAATCAAAGTACTTAGTGATAGCTGTGTATTAAATGTTCAAATAAAACAAAGAAATTTGAGATATGTGGACAGTTTTATCTTGTTTTATTAAAGAGTAAATACAAAAATGATGTTAAACATTGATTTGGCAAGTTCTTTTTGGAAATCATTCCAGTGATTGTAAGAAGCATATGACTAGTTCTTTAGGAAATACTTAAAGAACTAGACATGTTGGGTGTTATGGTCCCAAAACACCAAAATCATGTTAGATATGACCCAACAATGGGTCTTGTACTGAGAAATTTGTTCAATGATGAGATGTTGGGTTAAACCCGATATCTCAATATGAGACCCAGGAGCTCTTTACAAACCTCTTACCTCATGGTGTATATCGTCTGTATTGAGATGGTGGGTCATAGGGCTTGACAAAGGACTATTGGCCACTGACTAAACCTATGAGATGTGAAAATGGTATGAATTCGCAGTGATGCTGCTAGTTTCAGACACACCGCAAAGGGACTGATTATCCTGTCAAACTCAGTATGTATTGTGGTGACCATTTGCGGGTCTCCATTCGCAGAGCAATGTCCTTTGCCCACCAACCAACCATTTTGTCCTGTAGTGTATGTTGGAACCGTTGAATGGTGTTGATCAGCCTATCTGAGTTTATGGTTAACTGACCTGAATAGAGCCTGCCCAGTGCGATCCCACACCAGCCAACTGCGCTGTACATGATGTTGAATAGAGGGCACCGCCAGTACTGCCTCCTGCTCCGGGAACCTTGGTGGCTGATAACCTAGAGAGACTTCAAACGGAGAGCCACCAGAAGCAGATGATGTGGGTGTTTTATATGCACACTCTGCCCAGGGGAGGTAAGTGGACCAAGTAACTGGATTATGGGTGGTCATACAGCGGAGTGTGGTTTTGAGTTCTTGGTTAAGTCTTTCTCTCTGACCACCAGATTGGGGATGGTACCCAGAACCAGGCAGGGTTTGGCTCCAATGTCAGTGCAGAAAGCCTTCCAGGCCTGGGACCTGAACTGCGGACCGTGGTCGAAGGCCATGTAACTGAAAAACCTTTATCACCAGAATATTAGCAGTTTCTGTGGTAGTGGGTAGTTTATCTAATGCTACAAAGTTAGCAGCATTGGAAAATCTGTCAATGATAGTGAGAATAGTGGTTTTGCTTAATGATACAGACAGCCCTATGACAAAATCCAATGCAATGTGTGACTATGGACAGTGTGGCACGGGGACAGGCTGTACTAGTCCATGATGGCCACTACAAAGGTTTTTTTTATTTTTAAAAACCTTTTGAATGAATTAAACCATTCGTTTTAATTCATTTTACATTTTTAACTATTTAAATATAATAAATTATATTATTTTAATTATACAGTTTTTAATTCGTGTGCTTTCCCTTGGCGGCTCCACTGCTCTGTCCGTTTGGAGGAAGGTTTCCCTCCTTTAAAAAAAACACTGTGGAAATAAAATCACCTTCGCTCCGTTACACATATTACAGGATATATTACAGCAGTGAGCTTGAACTCTGGGTCAAAGATTCTGTATTCTGTAAAAACTAAATTTTCACTGCTTTTATGACCTTTTTAGTGGGGAGAACATAGCTAGGATTTATTGATTTAACAAATCTTTTGAATCCTTTGTCCTCCACAGTGCTAAATGGCTGGGAATCCTCAATCACCATGCTAACCAGGTCTTCGTCTATTTGAGATTGCTCTCCTCAGGAAAGACAATAAAGACAAAGCACAAATATAAATATCACACACGTAACTTAAAACAGTTGTATAATATGGTTATATCATTTAGTAACATTACAGCATGCTATGTTATCATGGCATTTGATGGCTCACCTGGTCTTGCTCCACAATCGGTGTTCCCCCTATTCTCCTGCAAAGCTCTGTAGTGCCTAAGCATGGATGAGGTGTTGTTGTTATATCCCAGCTCCCTGGCACATAGCAAAACTCCTGCCACAAACTGGCATCTCCATCATATTTGTGAATAATCAGCTTAGGAAGCTTTACCGATGCTCTCTGTGCCAATGAATGAGCAGAGCTAGTGTCACTCACCCTTTGATGCGCGGCTCGTTCGCGGCAATCCTCATTTCGCTTAATTATGCGCCGTGCACGGCTCTTGGACAGGATAATGCGCTCCTATATTCCTCTGCGCTTTCGATCTCCATTTCCAGGTCATCCAGAGCTGTTTTACGTTCTGTTTCACTATCTAAGGCATACAAACTGAGCTCCTTTGCCGACAGCATTTCCAGTAATGTGCTCAGATGGTCAGTGTCCGGATCTGGTTTAGCCATTTCGGAGTCAATTTGATGTACAAGTCGTGTGGTAGCACCTCTTAACGTCCCACGTTTCCGTGTTGTTCTTTCCATTTTTCTCTGATGCTCGTCATCCGCCACTCCCGCAGCTTCGGCGGCGGCGGCTCCACGTAAGTCCTGTTCGCTCATTTCTCCCGGGTTTTGGCACCAAAAAATGATGTGGCGAATCCACTTAGCCAAAAAAATGGATCGGACATCATGTTGTAGAAACGATAGTCTTTATATAAGGCTTCAAAAAGGGGAATGTACAAATAAACTTCTCGACATCAGAGCAACATATAATGGCTTCTCGAAACTTTCTTTGCTAGCTAAAACCCAGAGTAACTTTTGTCTACCACAAAGGATCCTGGGAAACACATTTTTCTAATAAAAATACCTGTTAAATGCTCCCCTTTAGCAGAAAATTAAATCTATAATTAACAGCTCTCACTAAACATGTGACTAACACTTACACAAAATAACCAAAATGCTGTTATCAAACAATAAACTGCAATAAAGTTACAACACCTCCCCCCACCGGATGCAATTCGTCACGCATATGGATCATTACTCACACATCTGGATTCGAGTAGTCACTTCCGGAGTACTTCCGGTAAGGTCAAAAGGTCAAGGCTAGGGTCATCAATCAAATTTTGACACAAGCTGTACTGTTACTTTTTTCTCACTACCGACTGATGAAAGAAACCTAATGTAATCAATCAGTTTACAAAATATTGAGAATTGTAAGTTCAGTTTGTGTGGAAAAAGACAGATCAGTGATTCACTCAATATTTTATAATCTGGTGGCCTAAATACTTCGAACATAGAGGTAGAGAACATAAGTTGTGTGTGAAAAAGGGGTGGTTTTGGGGACCCATAATGCATGGCAAAGCTAGACTTAGTGTGTTAAAAAAATATTATTTTTATTTTTATTCATATGATGTGTGAGTGAGTGTGTAAGAGAGAGTGTGTGTTTGCTAGTGATGTGCGATACCACTCTGTTCAGACAGTAAATGGACTGATTCTTATATAGCACTTTTCTACTCTTCCAGATTATTCAAATTGCTCTGTATAACACACTTTCTCTAAACAGAGTGCTTCCTGACTACATTCATACACATTCACAGTCTTGACATGAAGTCTGGAGGAGCCAAGGATCAAACCACTAACCTTCCGATCTGTAGGTGACGTGCTCTACCCCCGGTGGTAAACATGAGTAAACCGTCACTAGGTTTTGGATAAAGTGTACACTCACAAACCTGTCAAACCTGCATTTGAAACGTTGGCTACCATAGCAGTACAGTATTGCAACATGGCATTTGGGTCTTCTAACTAAAATAGGAAAATAGGAACATATATAGTGCCATCACTGCCAGACCTGGCCCACATCTGGTTGACATACACTCTGCCATGACACCAGTTAGTCAGAAGTGCCAGCTTGATGCCAGATCCAGGCCAGACCTGTTTTCTATGAGCCTGGGCCACATAAACCAAACCAAAAGCGGGCCAGATGTGGCATGCCATCACACAGACAGTGCCATCTACGCAGGCCTGGCCCATATCTGGATGACTTACGACTGATCATACCAGAAGTCAGCCAGCCAGTGCCAGCTTGACACAGATCCGGGCCAGACCTGTCTGCTATATGGGATATTGCGACCTCTTCTCCTTTTGCTAGTTTGAATCCAGCTTCATCCATGAAGATGTATTCATGAGGCCTAACC